>NW_027287584.1:0-47945 GCF_022747635.1 Hetaerina americana
TTTTCGCAATATTTTTAGAAATTTGGGCTCTTTTAGTAACATTAACACTTTCGCTGAAGCATCTTTTATGCTCCTTTCATGTCTTTCAGGAATCATTCTGGGTTTTATTTGGTTTATTTGATGAAAATGAACAACAATACACACCTTGGATACATTTTTGTTTGATTTGTATCGAGTGAGATTTTCACTTAGAACCCAAAGGGGGGGTATTGGCACTTTTCATGGAAAAATATGAAAAATTAAATTTTCTAAAAATGAAATAAATGCCTTCTAAACACCTCAAACATTCACTCTAAAACAGAAGATTGTTGTTTTTCGCAATATTTTTAGAAATTTGGGCTCTTTTAGTAACATTAACACTTTCGCTGAAGCAACTTTTATGATCATTTATTGTCTTTCAAGATACATTCTGGGTTTTATTTTGTTTATTTGATGAAAATGAACAACATTACACACCTTGGATACATTTTTGTTTGATTTGTGTTGAGTGAGATTTTCACCTAGAACCCAAAGGGGGGGGTATTGGCACTTTTCATGGAAAAATGTGAAAAATTAAATTTTCTAAAAATGATATAAATGCCTTCTAAACACCTCAAACATTCACTCCAAAACAGAAGATTGTAATTTTTCGCAATATTTTTAGAAATTTGGGCTCTTTTAGTAACATTAACACTTGAGCTGAAGCATCTTTTATGCTCATTTCTTGTCTTTCAGGATTAATTCTGGGTTTTATTTTTTTATTTGATGAAAATGAACAACAATACACACCATGAATCATTTTTGTTTGATTTGTGTCGAGTGAGATTTTCACCTAGAACCCAAAGGGGGGGGTATTGGCACTTTTCATGAAAAAATGTGAAAAATTAAATTTTCTAAAAATGATATAAATGCCTTCTATTCACCTCAAACATTCACTCCAAAACAGAAGATTGTAATTTTTCGCAATATTTTTAGAAATTTGGGCTCTTTAGTAACATTAACACTTGAGCTGAAGCATCTTTTATGCTCATTTCTTGTCTTTCAGGATTAATTCTGGGTTTTATTTTTTTATTTGATGAAAATGAACAACAATACACACCATGGAAACATTTTTGTTTGATTTGTGTCGAGTGAGATTTTCACCTAGAACCCAAAGGGGGGGGTATTGGCACTTTTCATGGAAAAATGTGAAAAATTAAATTTTCTACAAATGAAATAAATGCCTTCTAAACACCTCAAACATTCACTCTAAAACAGAAGATTGTTGTTTCTCGCAATATTTTTAGAAATTTGGGCTCTTTTAGTATAATTAACACTTGCGCTGAAGCATCTTTTATGTTCATTTCATGTCTTTCAGGATTAATTCTGGGTTTTATTTTGTTTATTTGATGAAAATGAACAACAATACACACCATGGAAACATTTTTGTTTGATTTGTGTCAAGTGAGATTTTCACCTAGAACCCAAAGGGGGGGGTATTGGCACCTTTAATGGAAAAATGTGAAAAATTAAATTTTCTAAAAATGAAATAAATGCCTTCTAAACACCTCGAACATTCACTCTAAAACAGAAGATTGTTGTTTTTCGCAATATTTTTAGAAATTTGGGCTCTTTCAGTAACATTAACACTTTCGCTGAAGCAACTTTTATGATCTTTTCTTGTCTTTCAAGATTAATTCTGGGTTTTATTTTGTTTATTTGATGAAAATGAACAACAATACACACCATGGAAACATTTTTGTTTGATTTGTGTCGAGTGAGATTTTCACCTAGAACCCAAAGGGGGGGGTATTGGCACTTTTCATGGAAAAATGTGAAAAATTAAATTTTCTAAAAATGAAATAAATGCCTTCTAAACACCTCAAACATTCACTCTAAAATAGAAGATTGTTGTTTTTCGCAATATTTTTAGAAATTTGGGCACTTTTAGTAACATTAACACCTGGGCTGAAGCATCTTTTATGATCATTTATTGTCTTTCAGGATACATTCTGGGTTTTTTTTGTTTATTTGATGAAAATGAAAAACAATACACACTTTGGATACATTTTGATTGATTTGTGTCGAGTGAGATTTTCACCTAGAACCCAAAGGGGGGGGTATTGGCACTTTTCATGGAAAAATGTGAAAAATTAAATTTTCTAAAAATGAAATAAATGCCTTCTAAACACCTCAAACATTCACTCTAAAATAGAAGATTGTTGTTTTTCGCAATATTTTAGAAATTTTGGCTCTTTTAGTAACATTAACACTTTCGCTGAAGCATCTTTTATGCTCCTTTCATGTCTTTCAGGATTCATTCTGGGTTTTTTTTTGTTTATTTGATGAAAATGAAAAACAATACACACTTTGGATACATTTTTGTTTGATTTGTGTCGAGTGAGATTTTCACCTAGAACCCAAAGGGGGGGGTATTGGCACTTTTCATGGAAAAATGTGAAAAATAAAATTTTCTAAAAATGAATGAAATGACTTCTAAACACCTCAAACATTCACTCTAAAACTGAAGATTGTTGTTTTTTCGCAATATTTTAGAAATTTGGGCTCTTTTAGTAACATTAACACTTTCGCTGAAGCAACTTTTATGCTCATTTCTTGTCTTTCAGGATTAATTCTGGGTTTTTTTTTTATTTATTTAATGAATATGAACAACAATACACACCATGGAAACATTTTTGTTTCATTTGCGTCAAGTGAGATTTTCACCTAGAACCCAAAGGGGGGGGTATTGGCACTTTTCATGGAAAAATATGAAAAATTAAATTTTCTAAAAATGAAAAAAATGCCTTCTAAACACCTCAAACATTCACTCTAAAACAAAAGATTGTTGTTTTTCGCAATATTTTTAGAAATTTGGGCTCTTTTAGTCAAATTAACACTTGCGCTGAAGCATCTTTTATGCTCATTTCATGTCTTTCAGGATTATTTCTGGGTTTTATTTTTTTATTTGATGAAAATGAACAACAATACACACCATGGAAACATTTTTGTTTGATTTTTGTCGAGTGAGATTTTCACCTAGAACCCAAAGGGGGGGGTATTGGCACTTTTCATGGAAAAATGTGAAAAATTAAATTTCTAAAAATGAAATAAATGCCTTCTAAACACCTCAAACATTCACTCTAAAACAGAAGATTGTTGTTTTTCGCAATATTTTAGAAATTTGGGCTCTTTTAGTAACATTAACACTTTCGCTGAAGCAACTTTTATACTCGTTTCTTGTCTTTCAAGATTAATTCTGGGTTTTATTTTGTTTATTTGATGAAAATGAACAACAATACACACCTTGGATACATTTTTGTTTGATTTGTGTCGAGTGAGATTTTCACCTAGAACCCAAAGGGGGGGTTTTGGCACTTTTCATGGAAAAATGTGAAAAATTAAATTTTCTAAAAATGAAATAAATGCCTTCTAAACACCTCAAACATTCACTCTAAAACAGAAGATTGTTGTTTTTCGCAATATTTTTAGAAATTTGGGCTCTTTTAGTAACATTAACACTTGCGCTTAGGTATCTTTTATGCTCATTTCCTGTCTTTCAGGATTAATTCTGGGTTTTATTTCGTTTATTTGATGAAAATGAACAACAATACACACCATGGAATCATTTTTGTTTGATTTGTGTCGAGTGAGATTTTCACCTAGAACCCAAAGGGGGGGGTATTGGCACCTTTAATGGAAAAATGTGAAAAATTAAATTTTCTAAAAATGAAATAAATGCCTTCTAAACACCTCGAACATTCACTCTAAAACAGAAGATTGTTGTTTTTCGCAATATTTTTAGAAATTTGGGCTCTTTCAGTAACATTAACACTTTCGCTGAAGCAACTTTTATGATCTTTTCTTGTCTTTCAAGATTAATTCTGGGTTTTATTTTGTTTATTTGATGAAAATGAACAACAATACACACCATGGAAACATTTTTGTTTGATTTGTGTCGAGTGAGATTTTCACCTAGAACCCAAAGGGGGGGGTATTGGCACTTTCATGGAAAAATGTGAAAAATTAAATTTTCTAAAATGAAATAAATGCCTTCTAAACACCTCAAACATTCACTCTAAAATAGAAGATTGTTGTTTTTCGCAATATTTTTAGAAATTTGGGCACTTTTAGTAACATTAACACCTGGGCTGAAGCATCTTTTATGATCATTTATTGTCTTTCAGGATACATTCTGGGTTTTTTTTGTTTATTTGATGAAAATGAAAAACAATACACACTTTGGATACATTTTTGATTGATTTGTGTCGAGTGAGATTTTCACCTAGAACCCAAAGGGGGGGCACTTTTCATGAAAAAATGTGAAAAATTAAATTTTCTAAAAATGATATAAATGCCTTCTATTCACCTCAAACATTCACTCCAAAACAGAAGATTGTAATTTTTCGCAATATTTTTAGAAATTTGGGCTCTTTAGTAACATTAACACTTGAGCTGAAGCATCTTTTATGCTCATTTCTTGTCTTTCAGGATTAATTCTGGGTTTTATTTTTTTATTTGATGAAAATGAACAACAATACACACCATGGAAACATTTTTGTTTGATTTGTGTCGAGTGAGATTTTCACCTAGAACCCAAAGGGGGGGGTATTGGCACTTTTCATGGAAAAATGTGAAAAATTAAATTTTCTACAAATGAAATAAATGCCTTCTAAACACCTCAAACATTCACTCTAAAACAGAAGATTGTTGTTTCTCGCAATATTTTTAGAAATTTGGGCTCTTTTAGTATAATTAACACTTGCGCTGAAGCATCTTTTATGTTCATTTCATGTCTTTCAGGATTAATTCTGGGTTTTATTTTGTTTATTTGATGAAAATGAACAACAATACACACCATGGAAACATTTTTGTTTGATTTGTGTCAAGTGAGATTTTCACCTAGAACCCAAAGGGGGGGGTATTGGCACCTTTAATGGAAAAATGTGAAAAATTAAATTTTCTAAAAATGAAATAAATGCCTTCTAAACACCTCGAACATTCACTCTAAAACAGAAGATTGTTGTTTTTCGCAATATTTTTAGAAATTTGGGCTCTTTCAGTAACATTAACACTTTCGCTGAAGCAACTTTTATGATCTTTTCTTGTCTTTCAAGATTAATTCTGGGTTTTATTTTGTTTATTTGATGAAAATGAACAACAATACACACCATGGAAACATTTTTGTTTGATTTGTGTCGAGTGAGATTTTCACCTAGAACCCAAAGGGGGGGGTATTGGCACTTTTCATGGAAAAATGTGAAAAATTAAATTTTCTAAAAATGAAATAAATGCCTTCTAAACACCTCAAACATTCACTCTAAAATAGAAGATTGTTGTTTTTCGCAATATTTTTAGAAATTTGGGCACTTTTAGTAACATTAACACCTGGGCTGAAGCATCTTTTATGATCATTTATTGTCTTTCAGGATACATTCTGGGTTTTTTTTGTTTATTTGATGAAAATGAAAAACAATACACACTTTGGATACATTTTTGATTGATTTGTGTCGAGTGAGATTTTCACCTAGAACCCAAAGGGGGGGGTATTGGCACTTTTCATGGAAAAATGTGAAAAATTAAATTTTCTAAAAATGAAATAAATGCCTTCTAAACACCTCAAACATTCACTCTAAAATAGAAGATTGTTGTTTTTCGCAATATTTTAGAAATTTTGGCTCTTTTAGTAACATTAACACTTTCGCTGAAGCATCTTTTATGCTCCTTTCATGTCTTTCAGGATTCATTCTGGGTTTTTTTTTGTTTATTTGATGAAAATGAAAAACAATACACACTTTGGATACATTTTTGTTTGATTTGTGTCGAGTGAGATTTTCACCTAGAACCCAAAGGGGGGGGTATTGGCACTTTTCATGGAAAAATGTGAAAAATAAAATTTTCTAAAAATGAATGAAATGACTTCTAAACACCTCAAACATTCACTCTAAAACTGAAGATTGTTGTTTTTCGCAATATTTTTAGAAATTTGGGCTCTTTTAGTAACATTAACACTTTCGCTGAAGCAACTTTTATGCTCATTTCTTGTCTTTCAGGATTAATTCTGGGTTTTTTTTTATTTATTTAATGAATATGAACAACAATACACACCATGGAAACATTTTTGTTTCATTTGCGTCAAGTGAGATTTTCACCTAGAACCCAAAGGGGGGGTATTGGCACTTTTCATGGAAAAATATGAAAAATTAAATTTTCTAAAAATGAAAAAAATGCCTTCTAAACACCTCAAACATTCACTCTAAAACAAAAGATTGTTGTTTTTCGCAATATTTTTAGAAATTTGGGCTCTTTTAGTCAAATTAACACTTGCGCTGAAGCATCTTTTATGCTCATTTCATGTCTTTCAGGATTATTTCTGGGTTTTATTTTTTTATTTGATGAAAATGAACAACAATACACACCATGGAAACATTTTTGTTTGATTTTTGTCGAGTGAGATTTTCACCTAGAACCCAAAGGGGGGGGTATTGGCACTTTTCATGGAAAAATGTGAAAAATTAAATTTTCTAAAAATGAAATAAATGCCTTCTAAACACCTCAAACATTCACTCTAAAACAGAAGATTGTTGTTTTTCGCAATATTTTTAGAAATTTGGGCTCTTTTAGTAACATTAACACTTTCGCTGAAGCAACTTTTATACTCGTTTCTTGTCTTTCAAGATTAATTCTGGGTTTTATTTTGTTTATTTGATGAAAATGAACAACAATACACACCTTGGATACATTTTTGTTTGATTTGTGTCGAGTGAGATTTTCACCTAGAACCCAAAGGGGGGGTTTTGGCACTTTTCATGGAAAAATGTGAAAAATTAAATTTTCTAAAAATGAAATAAATGCCTTCTAAACACCTCAAACATTCACTCTAAAACAGAAGATTGTTGTTTTTCGCAATATTTTTAGAAATTTGGGCTCTTTTAGTAACATTAACACTTGCGCTTAGGTATCTTTTATGCTCATTTCCTGTCTTTCAGGATTAATTCTGGGTTTTATTTCGTTTATTTGATGAAAATGAACAACAATACACACCATGGAATCATTTTTGTTTGATTTGTGTCGAGTGAGATTTTCACCTAGAACCCAAAGGGGGGGGTATTGGCACCTTTAATGGAAAAATGTGAAAAATTAAATTTTCTAAAAATGAAATAAATGCCTTCTAAACACCTCGAACATTCACTCTAAAACAGAAGATTGTTGTTTTTCGCAATATTTTTAGAAATTTGGGCTCTTTCAGTAACATTAACACTTTCGCTGAAGCAACTTTTATGATCTTTTCTTGTCTTTCAAGATTAATTCTGGGTTTTATTTTGTTTATTTGATGAAAATGAACAACAATACACACCATGGAAACATTTTTGTTTGATTTGTGTCGAGTGAGATTTTCACCTAGAACCCAAAGGGGGGGGTATTGGCACTTTTCATGGAAAAATGTGAAAAATTAAATTTTCTAAAAATGAAATAAATGCCTTCTAAACACCTCAAACATTCACTCTAAAATAGAAGATTGTTGTTTTTCGCAATATTTTTAGAAATTTGGGCACTTTTAGTAACATTAACACCTGGGCTGAAGCATCTTTTATGATCATTTATTGTCTTTCAGGATACATTCTGGGTTTTTTTTTGTTTATTTGATGAAAATGAAAAACAATACACACTTTGGATACATTTTTGATTGATTTGTGTCGAGTGAGATTTTCACCTAGAACCCAAAGGGGGGGGTATTGGCACTTTTCATGGAAAAATGTGAAAAATTAAATTTTCTAAAAATGAAATAAATGCCTTCTAAACACCTCAAACATTCACTCTAAAATAGAAGATTGTTGTTTTTCGCAATATTTTAGAAATTTTGGCTCTTTTAGTAACATTAACACTTTCGCTGAAGCATCTTTTATGCTCCTTTCATGTCTTTCAGGATTCATTCTGGGTTTTTTTTTTGTTTATTTGATGAAAATGAAAAACAATACACATTTTGGATACATTTTTGTTTGATTTGTGTCGAGTGAGATTTTCACCTAGAACCCAAAGGGGGGGGTATTGGCACTTTTCATGGAAAAATGTGAAAAATAAAATTTTCTAAAAATGAATGAAATGACTTCTAAACACCTCAAACATTCACTCTAAAACTGAAGATTGTTGTTTTTCGCAATATTTTTAGAAATTTGGGCTCTTTTAGTAACATTAACACTTTCGCTGAAGCAACTTTTATGCTCATTTCTTGTCTTTCAGGATTAATTCTGGGTTTTTTTTTATTTATTTAATGAATATGAACAACAATACACACCATGGAAACATTTTTGTTTCATTTGCGTCAAGTGAGATTTTCACCTAGAACCCAAAGGGGGGGGTATTGGCACTTTTCATGGAAAAATATGAAAAATTAAATTTTCTAAAAATGAAAAAAATGCCTTCTAAACACCTCAAACATTCACTCTAAAACAAAAGATTGTTGTTTTTCGCAATATTTTTAGAAATTTGGGCTCTTTTAGTCAAATTAACACTTGCGCTGAAGCATCTTTTATGCTCATTTCATGTCTTTCAGGATTATTTCTGGGTTTTATTTTTTTATTTGATGAAAATGAACAACAATACACACCATGGAAACATTTTTGTTTGATTTTTGTCGCGTGAGATTTTCACCTAGAACCCAAAGGGGGGGGTATTGGCACTTTTCATGGAAAAATGTGAAAAATTAAATTTTCTAAAAATGAAATAAATGCCTTCTAAACACCTCAAACATTCACTCTAAAACAGAAGATTGTTGTTTTTCGCAATATTTTTAGAAATTTGGGCTCTTTTAGTAACATTAACACTTTCGCTGAAGCAACTTTTATACTCGTTTCTTGTCTTTCAAGATTAATTCTGGGTTTTATTTTGTTTATTTGATGAAAATGAACAACAATACACACCTTGGATACATTTTTGTTTGATTTGTGTCGAGTGAGATTTTCACCTAGAACCCAAAGGGGGGGTTTTGGCACTTTTCATGGAAAAATGTGAACAAATTAAATTTTCTAAAAATGAAATAAATGCCTTCTAAACACCTCAAACATTCACTCTAAAACAGAAGATTGTTGTTTTTCGCAATATTTTTAGAAATTTGGGCTATTTTAGTAACATTAACACTTGCGCTTAGGTATCTTTTATGCTCATTTCCTGTCTTTCAGGATTAATTCTGGGTTTTATTTCGTTTATTTGATGAAAATGAACAACAATACACACCATGGAATCATTTTTGTTTGATTTGTTTCGAGTGAGATTTTCACCTAGAACCCAAAGGGGGGGGTATTGGCACTTTTCATGGAAAAATATAAAAAATTAAATTTTCTAAAAATGAAGTAAATGCCTTCTAAACACCTCAAACATTCACTCTAAAACAGAAGATTGTTGTTTTTCGCAATATTTTTAGAAATTTGGGCTCTTTTAGTAACATTAACACCTGGGCTGAAGCATCTTTTATGATCATTTATTGTCTTTCAGGATACATTCTGGGTTTTATTTTGTTTATTTGATGAAAATGAACAAAAATACACACCTTGGATACATTTTTGTTTGATTTGTGTCGAGTGAGATTTTCACCTAGAACCCAAAGGGGGGGGTATTGGCACTTTTCATGGAAAAATGTGAAAAATTAAATTTTCTAAAAATGAAATAAATGCCTTCTAAACACCTCAAACATTCACTCTAAAACAGAAGATTGTTGTTTTTCACAATATTTTTAGAAATTTGGGCTCTTTTAGTATAATTAACACTGGCGCTGAAGCATTTTTTATGTTCATTTCATGTCTTTCAGGATTAATTCTGGGTTTTATTTTGTTTATTTGATGAAAATGAACAACAATACACACCATGGAAACATTTTTGTTTGATTTGTGTCAAGTGAGATTTTCACCTAGAACCCAAAGGGGGGGGTATTGGCACCTTTAATGGAAAAATGTGAAAAATTAAATTTTCTAAAAATGAAATAAATGCCTTCTAAACACCTCAAACATTCACTCTAAAACAGAAGATTGTTGTTTTTCGCAATATTTTTAGAAATTTGGGCTCTTTTAGTAACATTAACACTTTCGCTGAAGCAACTTTTATGCTCTTTTCTTGTCTTTCAAGATTAATTCTGGGTTTTATTTTGTTTATTTGATGAAAATGAACAACAATACACACCTTGGATACATTTTTGTTTGATTTGTGTCGAGTGAGATTTTCACCTAGAACCCAAAGGGGGGGTTTTGGCACTTTTCATGGAAAAATGTGAAAAATTAAATTTTCTAAAAATGAAATAAATGCCTTCTAAACACCTCAAACATTCACTCTAAAACAGAAGATTGTTGTTTTTCGCAATATTTTTAGAAATTTGGGCTCTTTTAGTAACATTAACACTTGCGCTTAGGTATCTTTTATGCTCATTTCCTGTCTTTCAGGATTAATTCTGGGTTTTATTTCGTTTATTTGATGAAAATGAACAACAATACACACCATGGAATCATTTTTGTTTGATTTGTGTCGAGTGAGATTTTCACCTAGAACCCAAAGGGGGGGGTATTGGCACCTTTAATGGAAAAATGTGAAAAATTAAATTTTCTAAAAATGAAATAAATGCCTTCTAAACACCTCGAACATTCACTCTAAAACAGAAGATTGTTGTTTTTCGCAATATTTTTAGAAATTTGGGCTCTTTCAGTAACATTAACACTTTCGCTGAAGCAACTTTTATGATCTTTTCTTGTCTTTCAAGATTAATTCTGGGTTTTATTTTGTTTATTTGATGAAAATGAACAACAATACACACCATGGAAACATTTTTGTTTGATTTGTGTCGAGTGAGATTTTCACCTAGAACCCAAAGGGGGGGGTATTGGCACTTTTCATGAAAAATTAAATTTTCTAAAAATGAAATAAATGCCTTCTAACACCTCAAACATTCACTCTAAAATAGAAGATTGTTGTTTTTCGCAATATTTTTAGAAATTTGGGCACTTTTAGTAACATTAACACCTGGGCTGAAGCATCTTTTATGATCATTTATTGTCTTTCAGGATACATTCTGGGTTTTTTTTTTGTTTATTTGATGAAAATGAAAAACAATACACACTTTGGATACATTTTTGATTGATTTGTGTCGAGTGAGATTTTCACCTAGAACCCAAAGGGGGGGGGTATTGGCACTTTTCATGGAAAAATGTGAAAAATTAAATTTTCTAAAAATGAAATAAATGGCCTTCTAAACACCTCAAACATTCACTCTAAAATAGAAGATTGTTGTTTTTCGCAATATTTTAGAAATTTTGGCTCTTTTAGTAACATTAACACTTTCGCTGAAGCATCTTTTATGCTCCTTTCATGTCTTTCAGGATTCATTCTGGGTTTTTTTTTGTTTATTTGATGAAAATGAAAAACAATACACATTTTGGATACATTTTTGTTTGATTTGTGTCGAGTGAGATTTTCACCTAGAACCAAAGGGGGGGGTATTGGCACTTTTCATGGAAAAATGTGAAAAATAAAATTTCTAAAAATGAATGAAATGACTTCTAACACCTCAAACATTCACTCTAAAACTGAAGATTGTTGTTTTTCGCAATATTTTTAGAAATTTGGGCTCTTTTTAGTAACATTAACACTTTCGCTGAAGCAACTTTTATGCTCATTTCTTGTCTTTCAGGATTAATTCTGGGTTTTTTTTTTATTTATTTAATGAATATGAACAACAATACACACCATGGAAACATTTTTGTTTCATTTGCGTCAAGTGAGATTTTCACCTAGAACCCAAAGGGGGGGGGTTATTGGCACTTTTCATGGAAAAATATGAAAAATTAAATTTTCTAAAAATGAAAAAAATGCCTTCTAAACACCTCAAACATTCACTCTAAAACAAAAGATTGTTGTTTTTCGCAATATTTTTAGAAATTTGGGCCTCTTTTAGTCAAATTAACACTTGCGCTGAAGCATCTTTTATGCTCATTTCATGTCTTTCAGGATTATTTCTGGGTTTTATTTTTTTATTTGATGAAAATGAACAACAATACACACCATGGAAACATTTTTGTTTGATTTTTGTCGCGTGAGATTTTCACCTAGAACCCAAAGGGGGGGGGTATGGCACTTTTCATGGAAAAATGTGAAAAATTAAATTTTCTAAAAATGAAATAAATGCCTTCTAAACACCTCAAACATTCACTCTAAAACAGAAGATTGTTGTTTTTCGCAATATTTTTAGAAATTTGGGCTCTTTTAGTAACATTAACACTTTCGCTGAAGCAACTTTTATACTCGTTTCTTGTCTTTCAAGATTAATTCTGGGTTTTATTTTGTTTATTTGATGAAAATGACAACAATACACACCTTGGATACATTTTTGTTTGATTTGTGTCGAGTGAGATTTTCACCTAGAACCCAAAGGGGGGTTTTGGCACTTTTCATGGAAAAATGTGAAAAATTAAATTTTCTAAAAATGAAATAAATGCCTTCTAAACACCTCAAACATTCACTCTAAAACAGAAGATTGTTGTTTTTCGCAATATTTTTAGAAATTTGGGCTATTTTAGTAACATTAACACTTGCGCTTAGTATCTTTTATGCTCATTTCCTGTCTTTCAGGATTAATTCTGGGTTTTTTATTCGTTTATTGATGAAAATGAACAACAATACACACCATGGAATCATTTTTGTTTGATTTGTTTCGAGTGAGATTTTCACCTAGAACCCAAAGGGGGGGGTATTGGCACTTTTCATGGAAAAATATAAAAATTAAATTTTCTAAAAATGAAGTAAATGCCTTCTAAACACCTCAAACATTCACTCTAAAACAGAAGATTGTTGTTTTTCGCAATATTTTTAGAAATTTGGGCTCTTTTAGTAACATTAACACCTGGGCTGAAGCATCTTTTATGATCATTTATTGTCTTTCAGGATACATTCTGGGGTTTATTTTGTTTATTTGATGAAAATGAACAAAAATACACACCTTGGATACATTTTTGTTTGATTTGTGTCGAGTGAGATTTTCACCTAGAACCCAAAGGGGGGGGTATTGGCACTTTTCATGGAAAAATGTGAAAAATTAAATTTTCTAAAAAATGAAATAAATGCCTTCTAAACACCTCAAACATTCACTCTAAAACAGAAGATTGTTGTTTTTCACAATATTTTTAGAAATTTGGGCTCTTTTAGTATAATTAACACTGGCGCTGAAGCATTTTTTATGTTCATTTCATGTCTTTCAGGATTAATTCTGGGTTTTATTTTGTTTATTTGATGAAAATGAACAACAATACACACCATGGAAACATTTTTGTTTGATTTGTGTCAAGTGAGATTTTCACCTAGAACCCAAAGGGGGGGGGTATTGGCACCTTTAATGGAAAAATGTGAAAAATTAAATTTTCTAAAAATGAAATAAATGCCTTCTAAACACCTCAAACATTCACTCTAAAACAGAAGATTGTTGTTTTTCGCAATATTTTTAGAAATTTGGGCTCTTTTAGTAACATTAACACTTTCGCTGAAGCAACTTTTATGCTCTTTTTCTTGTCTTTCAAGATTAATTCTGGGTTTTATTTTGTTTATTTGATGAAAATGAACAACAATACACACCATGGAAACATTTTTGTTTGATTTGTGTCGAGTGAGATTTTCACCTAGAACCCAAAGGGGGGGGTATTGGCACTTTTCATGGAAAAAAGTGAAAAATTAAATTTTCTAAAAATGAAATAAATACCTTCTAAACACCTCAAACATTCACTCTAAAATAGAAGATTGTTGTTTTTCGCAATATTTTTAGGAATTTGGGCTCTTTTAGTAACATTAACTATTGCGCTGAAGTATCTTTTATGCTCATTTCTTGTCTTTCAGGATTAATTCTGGGTTTTATTTTGTTTATTTGGTGAAAATGAACAACAATACACACCATGGAAACATTTTTTGTTTGATTTGTGTCGAGTGAGATTTTTACCTAGACCCAAAGGGGGGGGGTATTGGCACTTTTCATGGAAAAATGTGAAAAATTAAATTTTCTAAAAATGAAATAAATACCTTCTAAACACCTCAAACATTCACTCTAAGAACAGTAGATTGTTGTTTTTCGCAATATTTTTAGAAATTTTGGCTCTTTTAGTAACATTAACACTTCGCTGAAGCATCTTTTATGCTCCTTTCATGTCTTTCAGGATTCATTCTGGGGTTTTTTTTTTGTTTTATTTGATGAAAATGAAAAACAATACACACTTTGGATACATTTTTGTTTGATTTGTGTCGAGTGAGATTTCACCTAGAACCCAAAGGGGGGGGGGGTATTGGCACTTTTCATGGAAAAATGTGAAAAATAAAAATTTCTAAAAATGAATGAAATGACTTCTAAACACCTCAAACATTCACTCTAAAACTGAAGATTGTTGTTTTTTCGCAATATTTTTAGAAATTTGGGCTCTTTTAGTAACATTAACACTTTCGCTGAAGCAACTTTTATGCTCATTTCTTGTCTTTCAGGATTAATTCTGGGTTTATTTTGTTTATTTGATGAATATGAACAACAATACACACCATGGAAACATTATTGTTTGATTTGCGTCAAGTGAGATTTTCACCTAGAACCCAAAGGGGGGGGGTATTGGCACTTTTCATGGAAAAATATGAAAATTAAATTTTCTAAAAATGAAAAAAATGCCTTCTAAACACCTCAAACATTCACTCTAAAACAGAAGATTGTTGTTTTTTCGCAATTATTTTTAGAAATTTGGGCTCTTTTAGTCAAATTAACACTTGCGCTGAAGCATCTTTTATGCTCATTTCATGTCTTTCAGGATTATTTCTGGGTTTTATTTTTTTATTTGATGAAAATGAACAACAATACACACCATGGAAACATTTTTGTTTGATTTGTGTCGAGTGAGATTTTCACCTAGAACCCAAAGGGGGGGGTATTGGCACTTTTCATGGAAAAATGTGAAAATTAAATTTCTAAAAATGAAATAAATGCCCTTCTAAACACCTCAAACATTCACTCTAAAACAGAAGATTGTTGTTTTTCGCAATATTTTTAGAAATTTGGGCTCTTTTAGTAACATTAACACTTTCGCTGAAGCAACTTTTATACTCGTTTCTTGTCTTTCAAGATTAATTCTGGGTTTTATTTTGTTAATTTGATGAAAATGTACAACAATACACACCATGGAAACATTTTGTTTGATTTGTGTCGAGTGAGATTTTCACCTAGAACCCCAAAGGGGGGGGTATTGGAGCTTTTCATGGAAAAATGTGAAAAATTAAATTTTCTAAAAATGAAATAAATGCCTTCTAAACACCTCAAACATTCACTCTAAAACAGAAGATTGTTGTTTTTCGCAATATTTTTAGAAATTTTAGCTCTTTTAGTAACATTAACACCTGGGCTGAAGCATCTTTTATGATCATTTATTGTCTTTCAAGATACATTCTGGGTTTTATTTTGTTTATTTGATGGAAAATGAACAACAATACACACCTTGGATACATTTTTGTTTGATTTGTGTCGAGTGAGATTTTCACCTTGAACCCAAGGGGGGGGTATTGGCACTTTTCATGGAAAATGTGAAAAATTAAATTTTCTAAAAATGAAATAAATGCCTTCTAAACACCTCAAACATTCACTCTAAAACAGAAGATTGTTGTTTTTCGCAATATTTTTAGAAATTTTAGCTCTTTTAGTAACATTAACAACCTGGGCTGAAGCATCTTTTATGATCATTTATTGTCTTTCAAGATACAGTCTGGGTTTTATTTTGTTTATTTGATGAAAATGAACAACAATACACACCTTGGATACATTTTTGTTTGATTTGTGTCGAGTGAGATTTTCACCTAGAACCCAAAGGGGGGGGGTATTGGCACTTTTCATGGAAAAATGTGAAAAATTAAATTTTCTAAAAATGAAATAAATGCCTTCTAAACACCTCAAACATTCACTCTAAAAACAGAAGATTGTTGTTTTTCGCAATATTTTTAGAAATTTGGGCTCTTTTAGTATAATTAACACTTGCGCTGAAGCATCTTTTATGTTCATTTCATGTCTTTCAGGATTAATTCTGGGTTTTATTTTGGTTTATTTGATGAAAATGAACAACAATACACACCATGGAAACATTTTTGTTTGATTTGTGTCAAGTGAGATTTTCACCTAGAACCCAAAGGGGGGGGGTATTGGCACCTTTAATGGAAAAATGTGAAAAATTAAATTTCTAAAAATGAAATAAATGCCTTCTAAACACCTCAAACATTCACTCTAAAACAGAAGATTGTTGTTTTTCGCAATATTTTTAGAAATTTGGGCTCTTTTAGTAACATTAACACTTTCGCTGAAGCAACTTTTATATTCTTTTCTTGTCTTTCAAGATTTAATTCTGGGTTTTATTTTGTTTATTTGTTGAAAATGAACAACAATACACACCATGGAAACATTTTTGTTTGATTTGTGTCGAGTGAGATTGTCACCTAGAACCCAAAGGGGGGGGTATTGGCACTTTTCATGGAAAAATGTGAAAAATTAAATTTTCTAAAATGAAATAAATACCTTCTAAACACCTCAAACATTCACTCTAAAATAGAAGATTGTTGTTTTTTCGCAATATTTTTAGAAATTTGGGCTCTTTTAATACATTAACTATTGCGCTGAAGTATCTTTTATGCTCATTTCTTGTCTTTCAGGATTAATTCTGGGTTTTATTTTGTTTATTTGGTGAAAATGAACAACAATACACACCATGGAAACATTTTTGTTTGATTTGTGTCGAGTGAGATTTTTACCTAGAACCCAAAGGGGGGGGTATTGGCACTTTTCATGGAAAAATGTGAAAAATTAAATTTTCTAAAATGAAATAAATACCTTCTAAACACCTCAAACATTCACTCTAAACAGAAGATTGTTGTTTTTCGCAATATTTTTTAGAAATTTGGGCTCTTTTAGTAACATTAACACTTGCGCTGAAGTATCTTTTATGCTCATTTCTTGTCTTTCAGGATTAATTCTGGGTTTTATTTTCGTTTATTTGATGAAAATGAACAACAATACACACCATGGAATCATTTTTGTTTTATTTGTGTCGAGTGAGATTTTCACCTAGAACCCAAAGGGGGGGGTATTGGCACTTTTCATGGAAAAATGTAAAAAATTAAATTTCTAAAAATGAAATAAATGCCTTCTAAACACCTCAAACATTCACTCTAAAACAGAAGATTGTTGTTTTTCGCAATATTTTTAGAAATGTGGGCTCTTTTACTAACATTAACACTTTCGCTGAGGCATCTTTTATGCTCATTTCTTGTCTTTGACGATTTATTCTGGGTTTTATTTTGTTTATTTGAAGAAAATGAACAAAATACACACCATGGAAACATTTTTGTTTTATTTGTGTCGAGTGAGATTTTCACCTAGAACCCAAAGGGGGGGGTATTGGCACTTTTCATGGAAAAATGTAAAAAATTAAATTTTCTAAAAATGAAATAAATGCCTTCTAAACACCTCAAACATTCACTCTAAAACAGAAGATTGTTGTTTTTCGCAATATTTTTAGAAATTTGGGCTCTTTTAGTACATTAACACCTGGGCTGAAGCATCTTTTATGATCATTTATTGTCTTTCAGGATACATTCTGGGTTTTATTTTGTTTATTTGATGAAAATGAACAAAAAATACACACCTTGGATACATTTTTGTTTGATTTGTGTCGAGTGAGATTTTCACCTAGAACCCAAAGGGGGGGGGTATTGGCACTTTTCATGGAAAAATGTGAAAAAATAAAATTTTCTAAAAATGAAATAAATGCCTTCTAAACACCTCAAACATTCACTCTAAAACAGTAGATTGTTGTTTTTCGCAATATTTTTAGAAATTTGGGCTCTTTTAGTAACATTAACACTTTCGCTGAAGCAACTTTTATGCTCTTTTCTTGTCTTTCAAGATTAATTCTGGTTTTATTTTGTTAATTTGATGAAAATGTACAACAATACACACCATGGAAACATTTTTGTTTGATTTGTGTCGAGTGAGATTTTCACCTAGAACCCAAAGGGGGGGGTATTGAGCTTTTCATGGAAAAATGTGAAAAATTAAATTTTCTAAAAATGAAATAAATGCCTTCTAAACACCTCAAACATTCACTCTAAAACAGAAGATTGTTGTTTTTCGCAATATTTTAGAAATTTTAGCTCTTTTAGTAACATTAACACCTGGGCTGAAGCATCTTTTATGATCATTTATTGTCTTTCAAGATACATTCTGGGTTTTATTTTGTTTATTTGATGAAATGAACAACAATACACACCTTGGATACATTTTTGTTTTGATTTGTGTCGAGTGAGATTTTCACCTTGAACCCAAAGGGGGGGGTAATTGGCACTTTTCATGGAAAAATGTGAAAAATTAAATTTCTAAAAATGAAATAAATGCCTTCTAAACACCTCAAACATTCACTCTAAAACAGAAGATTGTTGTTTTTCGCAATATTTTTAGAAATTTTAGCTCTTTTAGTAACATTAACACCTGGGCTGAAGCATCTTTTATGATCATTTATTGTCTTTCAAGATACATTCTGGGTTTTATTTTGTTTATTTGATGAAAATGAACAACAATACACACCTTGGATACATTTTTGTTTGATTTGTGTCGAGTGAGATTTTCACCTAGAACCCAAAGGGGGGGGTATTGGCACTTTTCATGGAAAAATGTGAAAAATTAAATTTTCTAAAAATGAAATAAATGCCTTCTAAACACCTCAAACATTCACTCTAAAACAGAAGATTGTTGTTTTTCGCAATATTTTTAGAAATTTGGGCTCTTTTAGTATAATTAACACTTGCGCTGAAGCATCTTTTATGTTCATTTCATGTCTTTCAGGATTAATTCTGGGTTTTATTTTGTTTATTTGATGAAAATGAACAACAATACACACCATGGAAACATTTTTGTTTGATTTGTGTCAAGTGAGATTTTCACCTAGAACCCAAAGGGGGGGGGGTATTGGCACCTTTAATGGAAAAATGTGAAAAATTAAATTTTCTAAAATGAAATAAATGCCTTCTAAACACCTCAAACATTCACTCTAAAACAGAAGATTGTTGTTTTTCGCAATATTTTTAGAAATTTGGGCTCTTTTAGTAACATTAACACTTTCGCTGAAGCAACTTTTATATTCTTTTCTTGTCTTTCAAGATTAATTCTGGGTTTTATTTTGTTTATTTGATGAAAATGAACAACAATACACACCATGGAAACATTTTTGTTTGATTTGTGTCGAGTGAGATTTTCACCTAGAACCCAAAGGGGGGGGTATTGGCACTTTTCATGGAAAAATGTGAAAAATTAAATTTTCTAAAAAATGAAATAAATACCTTCTAAACACCTCAAACATTCACTCTAAAATAGAAGATTGTTGTTTTTCGCAATATTTTTTAGAAATTTGGGCTCTTTTAATAACATTAACTATTGCGCTGAAGTATCTTTTATGCTCATTTCTTGTCTTTCAGGATTAATTCTGGGTTTTATTTTGTTTATTTGGTGAAAATGAACAACAATACACACCATGGAAACATTTTTGTTTGATTTGTGTCGAGTGAGATTTTTTACCTAGAACCCAAAGGGGGGGGGTATTGGCACTTTTCATGGAAAAATGTGAAAAATTAAATTTTCTAAAAATGAAAATAAATACCTTCTAAACACCTCAAACATTCACTCTAAAACAGAAGATTGTTGTTTTTCGCAATATTTTTAGAAATTTGGGCTCTTTTAGTAACATTAACACTTGCGCTGAAGTATCTTTTATGCTCATTTCTTGTCTTTCAGGATTAATTCTGGGTTTTATTTCGTTTATTTGATGAAAATGAACAACAATACACACCATGGAATCATTTTTGTTTTATTTGTGTCGAGTGAGATTTTCACCTAGAACCCAAAGTGGGGGGGTATTGGCACTTTTCATGGAAAAATGTAAAAAAATTAAATTTTCTAAAAATGAAATAAATGCCTTCTAAACACCTCAAACATTCACTCTAAAACAGAAGATTGTTGTTTTTCGCAATATTTTTAGAAATGTGGGCTCTTTTACTAACATTAACACTTTCGCTGAGGCATCTTTTATGCTCATTTCTTGTCTTTGACGATTTATTCTGGGTTTTATTTTGTTTAATTGAAGAAAATGAACAAATACACACCATGGAAACATTTTTGTTTTATTTGTGTCGAGTGAGATTTTCACCTAGAACCCAAAGGGGGGGGGGTATTGGCACTTTTCATGGAAAAATGTAAAAAATTAAATTTTTCTAAAAATGAAATAAATGCCTTCTAAACACCTCAAACATTCACCTCTAAAACAGAAGATTGTTGTTTTTTCGCAATATTTTTAGAAATTTGGGCTCTTTTAGTAACATTCATTAACACCTGGGCTGAAGCATCTTTTATGATCATTTATTGTCTTTCAGGATACATTCTGGGTTTTATTTTGTTTATTTGATGAAAATGAACAAAAATACACACCTTGGATACATTTTTGTTTGATTTGTGTCGAGTGAGATTTTCACCTAGAACCCAAAGGGGGGGGGTATTGGCACTTTTCATGGAAAAATGTGAAAAAATAAAATTTTCTAAAAATGAAATAAATGCCTTCTAAACACCTCAAACATTCACTCTAAAACAGTAGATTGTTGTTTTTTGCAATATTTTTAGAAATTTGGGCTCTTTTAGTAACATTAACACTTTCGCTGAAGCAACTTTTATGCTCTTTTCTTGTCTTTCAAGATTAATTCTGGGTTTTATTTTGTTAATTTGATGAAAATGAACAACAATACACACCATGGAAACATTTTTGTTTGATTTGTGTCGAGTGAGATTTTCACCTAGAACCCAAAGGGGGGGGTATTGGCACTTTTCATGGAAAAATATGAAAAATTAAATTTTCTAAAAATGAAATAAATACCTTCTAAACACCTAAAACATTCACTCTAAAACAGAAGATTGTTGTTTTTCGCAATATTTTTAGAAATATGGGCTCTTTTAGTAACATTAACACTTGCGCTGAAGCATCTTTTATGCTCATTTCTTGTCTTTCAATTTTAATTCTGGGTTTTATTTTGTTTATTTGATGAAAATGAACAACAATACACACCATGGAAACATTTTTCATTGATTTGTGTCGAGTGAGATTTTCACCAAGAACCCAAGGGGGGGTATTGGCACTTTTCATGGAAAAATGTAAAAAAATAAATTTTCTAAAAATGAAATAAATGCCTTCTAAACACCTCAAACATTCACTCTAAAACAGAAGATTGTTGTTTTTCCAATATTTTTAGAAATTTGGGCTCTTTTAGTAACATTAACACTTTCGCTGAAGCAACTTTTATGATCATTTATTGTCTTTCAAGATACATTCTGGGTTTTTTTTTGTTTATTTGATGAAAATGAAAAACAATACACACTTTGGATACATTTTTGATTGATTTGTGTCGAGTGAGATTTTCACCTAGAACCCAAAGGGGGGGGTATTGGCACTTTTCATGGAAAAATTTGAAAAATAAAATTTTCTAAAAATGAAATAAATGCCTTCTAAACACCTCAAACATTCACTCTAAAATAGAAGATTGTTGATTTTCGCAATATTTTTAGAAATTTTGGCTCCTTTAGTAACATTAACACTTTCGCTGAAGCATCTTTTATGCTCCTTTCATGTCTTTCAGGAATCATTCTGGGTTTTATTTTGTTTATTTGATGAAAATGAACAACAATACACACCTTGGATACATTTTTGTTTGATTTGTATCGAGTGAGATTTTCACTTAGAACCCAAAGGGGGGGGTATTGCACTTTTCATGGAAAAATGTGAAAAATAAAATTTTCTAAAATGAATGAAATGACTTCTAAAAGACCTCAAACATTCACTCTAAAACAGAAGATTGTTGTTTTTCGCAATATTTTTAGAAATTTGGGCTCTTTTAGTAACATTAACACTTTCGCTGAAGAAACTTTTATGCTCATTTCTTGTCTTTCAGGATTAATTCTGGGTTTTATTTTGTTTATTTGATGAATATGAACAACAATACACACCATGGAAACATTTTTGTTTGATTTGCGTCAAGTGAGATTTTCACCTAGAACCCAAAGGGGGGGGTATTGGCACTTTTCATGGAAAAATATGAAAAATTAAATTTTCTAAAAATGAAATAAATGCCTTCTAAACACCTCAAACATTCACTCTAAAACAGAAGATTGTTGTTTTTTCGCAATATTTTTAGAAATTTGGGCTCTTTTAGTAACATTAACACTTTCGCTGAAGCAACTTTTATGCTCTTTTCTTGTCTTTCAAGATTAATTCTGGGTTTTATTTTGTGTATTTGGTGAAAATGAACAACAATACACACCATGTAAACATTTTTGTTTGATTTGTGTCGAGTGAGATTTTTACCTAGAACCCAAAGGGGGGGGTATTGGCACTTTTCATGGAAAAATGTGAAAAATTAAATTTTCTAAAATGAAATAAATACCTTCTAAACACCTCAAACATTCACTCTAAAACAGAAGATTGTTGTTTTTCGCAATATTTTTAGAAATTTGGGCTCTTTTAGTAACATTAACACTTGCGCTGAAGTATCTTTTATGCTCATTTCTTGTCTTTCAGGATTAATTCTGGGTTTTATTTCGTTTATTTGATGAAAATGAACAACAATACACACCATGGAATCATTTTTGTTTTATTTGTGTCGATTGAGATTTTCACCTAGAACCCAAAGGGGGGGGGTATTGGCACTTTTCATGGAAAAATGTAAAAAATTAAATTTTCTAAAAATGAAATAAATGCCTTCTAAACACCTCAAACATTCACTCAAAAACAGAAGATTGTTGTTTTTCGCAATATTTTTAGAAATTTGGGCTCTTTTAGTAACATTAACACCTGGGCTGAAGCATCGTTTATGATCATTTATTGTCTTTCAGGATACATTCTGGGTTTTATTTTGTTTATTTGATGAAAATGAACAAAAATACACACCTTGGATACATTTTTGTTTGATTTGTGTCGAGTGAGATTTTCACCTAGAACCCAAAGGGGGGGGTATTGGCACTTTTCATGGAAAAATGTGAAAAAATAAAATTTTCTAAAAATGAAATAAATGCCTTCTAAACACCTCAAACATTCACTCTAAAACAGTAGATTGTTGTTTTTCGCAATATTTTTAGAAATTTGGGCTCTTTTAGTAACATTAACACTTTCGCTGAAGCAACTTTTATGCTCTTTTCTTGTCTTTCAAGATTAATTCTGGGTTTTATTTTGTTAATTTGATGAAAATGAACAACAATACACACCATGGAAACATTTTTGTTTGATTTGTGTCGAGTGAGATTTTCACCTAGAACCCAAAGGGGGGGGGTATTGGCACTTTTCATGGAAAAATATGAAAAATTAAATTTTCTAAAAATGAAATAAATACCTTCTAAACACCTAAAACATTCACTCTAAAACAGAAGATTGTTGTTTTTCGCAATATTTTTAGAAAAATGGGCTCTTTTAGTAACATTAACACTTGCGCTGAAGCATCTTTTATGCTCATTTCTTGTCTTTCAATTTTAATTCTGGGTTTTATTTTGTTTATTTGATGAAAATGAACAACAATACACACCATGGAAACATTTTTGATTGATTTGTGTCGAGTGAGATTTTCACCAAGAACCCAAGGGGGGGTATTGGCACTTTTCATGGAACAACGTGAAAAATTTAATTTTCTAAAAATGAAATAAATACCTTCTAAACACCTCAAACATTCACTCTAAAACATAAGATTGTTGTTTTTCGCAATATTTTTAGAAATTTGGGCTCTTTTAGTAACATTAACACCTGGGCTGAAGCATCTTTTATGATCTTTTATTGTCTTTCAGGATTTATTCTGGGTTTTATTTGTTTATTTGATGAAAATGAACAACAATACACACCATGGAAACATTTTTGTTTGATTTGTGTCGAGTGAGATATTCACCTAGAACCCAAAGGGGGGGGTTTTGGCACTTTTCATGGAAAAATGTAAAAAAATAAATTTTCTAAAAATGAAATAAATGCCTTCTAAACACCTCAAACATTCACTCTAAAACAGAAGATTGTTGTTTTTCCAATATTTTTAGAAATTTGGGCTCTTTTAGTAACATTAACACTTTCGCTGAAGCAACTTTTATGATCATTTATTGTCTTTCAAGGTACATTCTGGGTTTTTTTTTTGTTTATTTGATGAAAATGAAAAACAATACACACTTTGGATACATTTTTGATTGATTTGTGTCGAGTGAGATTTTCACCTAGAACCCAAAGGGGGGGGTATTGGCACTTTTCATGGAAAAATTTGAAAAATTAAATTTTCTAAAAATGAAATAAATGCCTTCTAAACACCTCAAACAATCACTCTAAAATAGAAGATTGTTGATTTTCGCAATATTTTTAGAAATTTTGGCTCTTTTAGTAACATTAACACTTTCGCTGAAGCATCTTTTATGCTCCTTTCATGTCTTTCAGGAATCATTCTGGGTTTTATTTTGTTTATTTGATGAAAATGAACAACAATACACACCTTGGATACATTTTTGTTTGATTTGTATCGAGTGAGATTTTCACTTAGAACCCAAAGGGGGGGGTATTGGCACTTTTCATGGAAAAATGTGAAAAATAAAATTTTCTAAAATGAATGAAATGACTTCTAAAAACCTCAAACATTCACTCTAAAACAGAAGATTGTTGTTTTTCGCAATATTTTTAGAAATTTGGGCTCTTTTAGTAACATTAACACTTTCGCTGAAGAAACTTTTATGCTCATTTCTTGTCTTTCAGGATTAATTCTGGGTTTTATTTTGTTTATTTGATGAATATGAACAACAATACACACCATGGAAACATTTTTGTTTGATTTGCGTCAAGTGAGATTTTCACCTAGAACCCAAAGGGGGGGGTATTGTCACTTTTCATGGAAAAATATGAAAAATTAAATTTTCTAAAAATGAAATAAATGCCTTCTAAACACCTCAAACATTCACTCTAAAACAGAAGATTGTTGTTTTTCGCAATATTTTTAGAAATTTGGGCTCTTTTAGTAACATTAACACTTTCGCTGAAGCAACTTTTATGATCATTTATTGTCTTTCAAGATACATTCTGGGTTTTATTTTGTTTATTTGATGAAAATGAACAACAATACACACCTTGGATACATTTTTGTTTGATTTGTGTTGAGTGAGATTTTCACCTAGAACCCAAAGGGGGGGGTATTGGCACTTTTCATGGAAAAATGTGAAAAATTAAATTTTCTAAAAATGAAATAAATACCTTCTAAACACCTAAAACATTCACTCTAAAACAGAAGATTGTTGTTTTTCGCAATATTTTTAGAAATATGGGCTCTTTTAGTAACATTAACACTTGCGCTGAAGCATCTTTTATGCTCATTTCTTGTCTTTCAATTTTAATTCTGGGTTTTATTTTGTTTATTTGATGAAAATGAACAACAATACACACCATGGAAACATTTTTGATTGATTTGTGTCGAGTGAGATTTTCACCAAGAACCCAAGGGGGGGTATTGGCACTTTTCATGGAAAAATGTAAAAAAATTAATTTTCTAAAAATGAAATAAATGCCTTCTAAACACCTCAAACATTCACTCTAAAACAGAAGATTGTTCTTTTTCCAATATTTTTAGAAATTTGGGCTCTTTTAGTAACATTAACACTTTCGCTGAAGAAACTTTTATGATCATTTATTGTCTTTCAAGATACATTCTGGGTTTTTTTTGTTTATTTGATGAAAATGAAAAACAATACACACTTTGGATACATTTTTGATTGATTTGTGTCGAGTGAGATTTTCACCTAGAACCCAAAGGGGGGGGTATTGGCACTTTTCATGGAAAAATTTGAAAAATAAAATTTTCTAAAAATGAAATAAATGCCTTCTAAACACCTCAAACATTCACTCTAAAATAGAAGATTGTTGATTTTCGCAATATTTTTAGAAATTTTGGCTCCTTTAGTAACATTAACACTTTCGCTGAAGCATCTTTTATGCTCCTTTCATGTC
This sequence comes from Hetaerina americana, assembly GCF_022747635.1. Lineage (NCBI taxonomy): Eukaryota > Metazoa > Arthropoda > Insecta > Odonata > Calopterygidae > Hetaerina > Hetaerina americana. The sequence continues at coordinate 26,037 of NW_027287584.1, forward strand.
TTTCAGGAATCATTCTGGGTTTTATTTTGTTTATTTGATGAAAATGAACAACAATACACACCTTGGATACATTTTTGTTTGATTTGTATCGAGTGAGATTTTCACTTAGAACCCAAAGGGGGGGGTATTGGCACTTTTCATGGAAAAATGTGAAAAATAAAATTTTCTAAAATGAATGAAATGATTTCTAAAAACCTCAAACATTCACTCTAAAACAGAAGATTGTTGTTTTTCGCAATATTTTTAGAAATTTGGGCTCTTTTAGTAACATTAACACTTTCGCTGAAGAAACTTTTATGCTCATTTCTTGTCTTTCAGGATTAATTCTGGGTTTTATTTTGTTTATTTGATGAATATGAACAACAATACACACCATGGAAACATTTTTGTTTGATTTGCGTCAAGTGAGATTTTCACCTAGAACCCAAAGGGGGGGGTATTGGCACTTTTCATGGAAAAATATGAAAAATTAAATTTTCTAAAAATGAAATAAATGCCTTCTAAACACCTCAAACATTCACTCTAAAACAGAAGATTGTTGTTTTTCGCAATATTTTTAGAAATTTGGGCTCTTTTAGTAACATTAACACTTTCGCTGAAGCAACTTTTATGATCATTTATTGTCTTTCAAGATACATTCTGGGTTTTATTTTGTTTATTTGATGAAAATGAACAACAATACACACCTTGGATACATTTTTGTTTGATTTGTGTTGAGTGAGATTTTCACCTAGAACCCAAAGGGGGGGGTATTGGCACTTTTCATGGAAAAATGTGAAAAATTAAATTTTCTAAAAATGATATAAATGCCTTCTAAACACCTCAAACATTCACTCCAAAACAGAAGATTGTAATTTTTCGCAATATTTTTAGAAATTTGGGCTCTTTTAGTAACATTAACACTTGAGCTGAAGCATCTTTTATGCTCATTTCTTGTCTTTCAGGATTAATTCTGGGTTTTATTTTTTTATTTGATGAAAATGATCAACAATACACACCATGGAAACATTTTTGTTTGATTTGTGTCGAGTGAGATTTTCATCTAGAACCCAAAGGGGGGGGTATTGGCACTTTTCATGGAAAAATGTGAAAAATTAAATTTTTTAAAAATGATATAAATGCCTTCTAAACACCTCAAACATTCACTCCAAAACAGAAGATTGTAATTTTTCGCAATATTTTTAGAAATTTGGGCTCTTTTAGTAACATTAACACTTTCGCTGAAGCATCTTTTATGCTCCTTTCATGTCTTTCAGGAATCATTCTGGGTTTTATTTTGTTTATTTGATGAAAATGAACAACAATACACACCTTGGATACATTTTTGTTTGATTTGTATCGAGTGAGATTTTCACTTAGAACCCAAAGGGGGGGGTATTGGCACTTTTCATGGAAAAATGTGAAAAATAAAATTTTCTAAAAATGAATGAAATGACTTCTAAACACCTCAAACATTCACTCTAAAACAGAAGATTGTTGTTTTTCGCAATATTTTTAGAAATTTGGGCTCTTTTAGTAACATTAACACTTTCGCTGAAGAAACTTTTATGCTCATTTCTTGTCTTTCAGGATTAATTCTGGGTTTTATTTTGTTTATTTGATGAATATGAACAACAATACACACCATGGAAACATTTTTCTTTGATTTGCGTCAAGTGAGATTTTCACCTAGAACCCAAAGGGGGGGGTATTGGCACTTTTCATGGAAAAATATGAAAAATTAAATTTTCTAAAAATGAAATAAATGCCTTCTAAACACCTCAAACATTCACTCTAAAACAGAAGATTGTTGTTTTTCGCAATATTTTTAGAAATTTGGGCTCTTTTAGTAACATTAACACTTTCGCTGAAGCAACTTTTATGATCATTTATTGTCTTTCAAGATACATTCTGGGTTTTATTTTGTTTATTTGATGAAAATGAACAACAATACACACCTTGGATACATTTTTGTTTGATTTGTGTTGAGTGAGATTTTCACCTAGAACCAAAAGGGGGGGGTATTGGCACTTTTCATGGAAAAATGTGAAAAATTAAATTTTCTAAAAATGATATAAATGCCTTCTAAACACCTCAAACATTCACTCCAAAACAGAAGATTTGTAATTTTTCGCAATATTTTTAGAAATTTGGGCTCTTTTAGTAACATTAACACTTGAGCTGAAGCATCTTTTATGCTCATTTCTTGTCTTTCAGGATTAATTCTGGGTTTTATTTTTTTATTTGATGAAAATGAACAACAATACACACCATGGAAACATTTTTGTTTGATTTGTGTCGAGTGAGATTTTCACCTAGAACCCAAAGGGGGGGGTATTGGCACTTTTCATGGAAAAATGTGAAAAATTAAATTTTCTAAAAATGATATAAATGCCTTCTAAACACCTCAAACATTCACTCCAAAACAGAAGATTGTAATTTTTCGCAATATTTTTAGAAATTTGGGCTCTTTTAGTAACATTAACACTTTCGCTGAAGCATCTTTTATGCTCCTTTCATGTCTTTCAGGAATCATTCTGGGTTTTATTTTGTTTATTTGATGAAAATGAACAACAATACACACCATGGAATCATTTTTGTTTGATTTGTGTCGAGTGAGATTTTCACCTAGAACCCAAAGGGGGGGGTATTGGCACTTTTCATGGAAAAATGTGAAAAAGTAAATTTTCTAAAAATGATATAAATGCCTTCTAATCACCTTAAACATTCACTCCAAAACAGAAGATTGTAATTTTTCGCAATATTTTTAGAAATTTGGGCTCTTTTAGTAACATTAACACTTGAGCTGAAGCATCTTTTATGCTCATTTCTTGTCTTTCAGGATTAATTCTGGGTTTTATTTTTTTATTTGATGAAAATGAACAACAATACACACCATGGAAACATTTTTGTTTGATTTGTGTCGAGTGAGATTTTCACCTAGAACCCAAAGGGGGGGGTATTGGCACTTTTCATGGAAAAATGTGAAAAATTAAATTTTCTAAAAATGAAATAAATGCCTTTTAAACACCTCAAACATTCACTCTAAAACAGAAGATTGTTGTTTCTCGCAATATTTTAAGAAATTTGGGCTCTTTTAGTATAATTAACACTTGCGCTGAAGCATCTTTTATGTTCATTTCATGTCTTTCAGGATTAATTCTGGGTTTTATTTTGTTTATTTGATGAAAATGAACAACAATACACACCATGGAAACATTTTTGTTTGATTTGTGTCAAGTGAGATTTTCACCTAGAACCCAAAGGGGGGGGTATTGACACCTTTAATGGAAAAATGTGAAAAATTAAATTTTCTAAAAATGAAATAAATGCCTTCTAAACACCTCGAACTTTCACTCTAAAACAGAAGATTGTTGTTTTTCGCAATATTTTTAGAAATTTGGGCTCTTTCAGTAACATTAACACTTTCGCTGAAGCAACTTTTATGATCTTTTCTTGTCTTTCAAGATCAATTCTGGGTTTTATTTTGTTTATTTGATGTAAATGAACAACAATACACACCATGGAAACATTTTTGTTTGATTTGTGTCGAGTGAGATTTTCACCTAGAACCCAAAGGGGGGGGTATTGGCACTTTTCATGGAAAAATGTGAAAAATTAAATTTTCTAAAAATGAAATAAATGCCTTCTAAACACCTCAAACATTCACTCTAAAATAGAAGATTGTTGTTTTTCGCAATATTTTTAGAAATTTGGGCACTTTTAGTAACATTAACACCTGGGCTGAAGCATCTTTTATGATCATTTATTGTCTTTCAGGATACATTCTGGGTTTTTTTTTCTTTATTTGATGAAAATGAAAAACAATACACACTCTGGATACATTTTTGATTGATTTGTTTCGAGTGAGATTTTCACCTAGAACCCAAAGGGGGGGGTATTGGCACTTTTCATGGAAAAATGTGAAAAATTAATTTTTCTAAAAATGAAATAAATGCCTTCTAAACACCTCAAACATTCACTCTAAAATAGAAGATTGTTGTTTTTCGCAATATTTTTAGAAATTTTGGCTCTTTTAGTAACATTAACACTTTCGCTGAAGTATCTTTTATGCTCCTTTCATGTCTTTCAGGATTCATTCTGGGTTTTTTTTTGTTTATTTGATGAAAATGAAAAACAATACACACTTTGGATACATTTTTGTTTGATTTGTGTCGAGTGAGATTTTCACCTAGAACCCAAAGGGGGGGGTATTGGCACTTTTCATGGAAAAATGTGAAAAATAAAATTTTCTAAAAATGAATGAAATGACTTCTAAACACCTCAAACATTCACTCTAAAACTGAAGATTGTTGTTTTTCGCAATATTTTTAGAAATTTGGGCTCTTTTAGTAACATTAACACTTTCGCTGAAGCAACTTTTATGCTCATTTCTTGTCTTTCAGGATTAATTCTGGGTTTTTTTTTGTTTATTTGATGAATATGAACAACAATACACACCATGGAAACATTTTTGTTTGATTTGCGTCAAGTGAGATTTTCACCTAGAACCCAAAGGGGGGGGTATTGGCACTTTTCATGGAAAAATATGAAAAATTAAATTTTCTAAAAATGAAAAAAATGCCTTCTAAACACATCAAACATTCACTCTAAAACAGAAGATTGTTGTTTTTCGCAATATTTTTAGAAATTTGGGCTCTTTTAGTCAAATTAACACTTGCGCTGAAGCATCTTTTATGCTCATTTCATGTCTTTCAGGATTATTTCTGGGTTTTATTTTTTTATTTGATGAAAATGAACAACAATACACACCATGGAAACATTTTTGTTTGATTTGTGTCGAGTGAGATTTTCACCTAGAACCCAAAGGGGGGGGTATTGGCACTTTTCATGGAAAAATGTGAAAAATTAAATTTTCTAAAAATGAAATAAATGCCTTCTAAACACCTCAAACATTCACTCTAAAACAGAAGATTGTTGTTTTTCGCAATATTTTTAGAAATTTGGGCTCTTTTAGTAACATTAACACTTTCGCTGAAGCAACTTTTATACTCGTTTCTTGTCTTTCAAGATTAATTCTGGGTTTTATTTTGTTAATTTGATGAAAATGTACAACAATACACACCATGGAAACATTTTTGTTTGATTTGTGTCGAGTGAGATTTTCACCTAGAACCCAAAGGGGGGGGGTATTGGAGCTTTTCATGGAAAAATGTGAAAAATTAAATTTTCTAAAAATGAAATAAATGCCTTCTAAACACCTCAAACATGCACTCTAAAACAGAAGATTGTTGTTTTTCACAATATTTTTAGAAATTTTAGCTCTTTTAGTAACATTAACACCTGGGCTGAAGCATCTTTTATGATCATTTTTTGTCTTTCAAGATACATTCTGGGTTTTATTTTGTTTATTTGATGAAAATGAACAACAATACACACCTTGGATACATTTTTGTTTGATTTGTGTCGAGTGAGATTTTCACCTTGAACCCAAAGGGGGGGGTATTGGCACTTTTCATGGAAAAATGTGAAAAATTAAATTTTCTAAAAATGAAATAAATGCCTTCTAAACACCTCAAACATTCACTCTAAAACAGAAGATTGTTGTTTTTCGCAATATTTTTAGAAATTTTAGCTCTTTTAGTAACATTAACACCTGGGCTGAAGCATCTTTTATGATCATTTATTGTCTTTCAAGATACATTCTGGGTTTTATTTTGTTTATTTGATGAAAATGAACAACAATACACACCTTGGATACATTTTTGTTTGATTTGTGTCGAGTGAGATTTTCACCTAGAACCCAAAGGGGGGGGTATTGGCACTTTTCATGGAAAAATGTGAAAAATTAAATTTTCTAAAAATGAAATAAATGCCTTCTAAACACCTCAAACATTCACTCTAAAACAGAAGATTGTTGTTTTTCGCAATATTTTTAGAAATTTGGGCTCTTTTAGTATAATTAACACTTGCGCTGAAGCATCTTTTATGTTCATTTCATGTCTTTCAGGATTAATTCTGGGTTTTATTTTGTTTATTTGATGAAAATGAACAACAATACACACCATGGAAACATTTTTGTTTGATTTGTGTCAAGTGAGATTTTCACCTAGAACCCAAAGGGGGGGGTATTGGCACCTTTAATGGAAAAATGTGAAAAATTAAATTTTCTAAAAATGAAATAAATGCCTTCTAAACACCTCAAACATTCACTCTAAAACAGAAGATTGTTGTTTTTCGCAATATTTTTAGAAATTTGGGCTCTTTTAGTAACATTAACACTTTCGCTGAAGCAACTTTTATGCTCTTTTCTTGTCTTTCAAGATTAATTCTGGGTTTTATTTTGTTTATTTGATGAAAATGAACAACAATACACACCATGGAAACATTTTTGTTTGATTTGTGTCGAGTGAGATTTTCACCTAGAACCCAAAGGGGGGGGTATTTGCACTTTTCATGGAAAAATGTGAAAAATTAAATTTTCTAAAAAGGAAATAAATACCTTCTAAACACCTCAAACATTCACTCTAAAATAGAAGATTGTTGTTTTTCGCAATATTTTTAGAAATTTGGGCTCTTTTAGTAACATTAACTATTGCGCTGAAGTATCTTTTATGCTCATTTCTTGTCTTTCAGGATTAATTCTGGGTTATATTTTGTTTATTTGGTGAAAATGAACAACAATACACACCATGGAAACATTTTTGTTTGATTTGTGTCGAATGAGATTTTTACCTAGAACCCAAAGGGGGGGGTATTGGCACTTTTCATGGAAAAATGTGAAAAATTAAATTTTCTAAAAATGAAATAAATACCTTCTAAACACCTCAAACATTCACTCTAAATCAGAAGATTGTTGTTTTTCGCAATATTTTTAGAAATTTGGGCTCTTTTAGTAACATTAACACTTGCGCTGAAGTATCTTTTATGCTCATTTCTTGTCTTTCAGGATTAATTCTGGGTTTTATTTCGTTTATTTGATGAAAATGAACAACAATACACATCATGGAATCATTTTTGTTTTATTTGTGTCGAGTGAGATTTTCACCTAGAACCCAAAGGGGGGGTATTGGCACTTTTCATGGAAAAATGTAAAAAATTAAATTTTCTAAAAATGAAATAAATGCCTTCTAAACCCCTCAAACATTCACTCTAAAACAGAAGATTGTTGTTTTTCGCAATATTTTTAGAAATTTGGGCTCTTTCAGTAACATTAACACTTTCGCTGAAGCAACTTTTATGATCTTTTCTTGTCTTTCAAGATTAATTCTGGGTTTTATTTTGTTTATTTAATGAAAATGAACAACAATACACACCATGGAAACATTTTTGTTTGATTTGTGTCGAGTGAGATTTTCACCTAGAACCCAAAGGGGGGGGTATTGGCACTTTTCATGGAAAAATGTGAAAAATTAAATTTTCTAAAAATGAAATAAATGCCTTCTAAACACCTCAAACATTCACTCTAAAATAGAAGATTGTTGTTTTTCGCAATATTTTTAGAAATTTGGGCACTTTTAGTAACATTAACACCTTGGCTGAAGCATCTTTTATGATCATTTATTGTCTTTCAGGATACATTCTGGGTTTTTTTTTGTTTATTTGATGAAAATGAAAAACAATACACACTTTGGATACATTTTTGATTGATTTGTGTCGAGTGAGATTTTCACCTAGAACCCAAAGGGGGGGGTATTGGCACTTTTCATGGAAAAATGTGAAAAATTAAATTTTCTAAAAATGAAATAAATGCCTTCTAAACACCTCAAACATTCACTCTAAAATAGAAGATTGTTGTTTTTCGCAATATTTTTAGAAATTTTGGCTCTTTTAGTAACATTAACACTTTCGCTGAAGCATCTTTTATGCTCCTTTCATGTCTTTCAGGATTCATTCTGGGTTTTTTTTTGTTTATTTGATGAAAATGAATAACAATACACACTTTGGATACATTTTTGTTTGATTTGTGTCGAGTGAGATTTTCACCTAGAACCCAAAGGGGGGGGTATTGGCACTTTTCATGGAAAAATGTGAAAAATAAAATTTTCTAAAAATGAATGAAATGACTTCTAAACACCTCAAACATTCACTCTAAAACTGAAGATTGTTGTTTTTCGCAATATTTTTAGAAATTTGGGCTCTTTTAGTAACATTAACACTTTCGCTGAAGCAACTTTTATGCTCATTTCTTGTCTTTCAGGATTAATTCTGGGTTTTTTTTTGTTTATTTGATGAATATGAACAACAATACACACCATGGAAACATTTTTGTTTGATTTGCGTCAAGTGAGATTTTCACCTAGAACCCAAAAGGGGGGGTATTGGCACTTTTCATGGAAAAATATGAAAAATTAAATTTTCTAAAAAAGAAAAAAATGCCTTCTAAACACCTCAAACATTCACTCTAAAACAGAAGATTGTTGTTTTTCGCAATATTTTTAGAAATTTGGTCTCTTTTAGTCAAATTAACACTTGCGCTGAAGCATCTTTTATGCTCATTTCATGTCTTTCAGGATTATTTCTGGGTTTTATTTTTTTATTTGATGAAAATGAACAACAATACACACCATGGAAACATTTTTGTTTGATTTGTGTCGAGTGAGAAATTCACCTAGAACCCAAAGGGGGGGGTATTGGCACTTTTCATGGAAAAATGTGAAAAATTAAATTTTCTAAAAATGAAATAAATGCCTTCTAAACACCTCAAACATTCACTCTAAAACAGAAGATTGTTGTTTTTCGCAATATTTTTAGAAATTTGGGCTCTTTTAGTAACATTAACACTTTCGCTGAAGCAACTTTTATACTCGTTTCTTGTCTTTCAAGATTAATTCTGGGTTTTATTTTGTTAATTTGATGAAAATGTACAACAATACACACCATGGAAACATTTTTGTTTGATTTGTGTCGAGTGAGATTTTCACCTAGAACCCAAAGGGGGGGTATTGGAGCTTTTCATGGAAAAATGTGAAAAATTAAATTTTCTAAAAATGAAATAAATGACTTCTAAACACCTCAAACATTCACTCTAAAACAGAAGATTGTTGTTTTTCGCAATATTTTTAGAAATTTTAGCTCTTTTAGTAACATTAACACCTGGGCTGAAGCATCTTTTATGATCATTTATTGTCTTTCAAGATACATTCTGGGTTTTATTTTGTTTATTTGATGAAAATGAACAACAATACACACCTTGGATACATTTTTGTTTGATTTGTGTCGAGTGAGATTTTCACCTTGAACCCAAAGGGGGGGGTATTGGCACTTTTCATGGAAAAATGTGAAAAATTAAATTTTCTAAAAATGAAATAAATGCCTTCTAAACACCTCAAACATTCACTCTAAAACAGAAGATTGTTGTTTTTCGCAATATTTTTAGAAATTTTAGCTCTTTTAGTAACATTAACACCTGGGCTGAAGCATCTTTTATGATCATTTATTGTCTTTCAAGATACATTCTGGGTTTTATTTTGTTTATTTGATGAAAATGAACAACAATACACACCTTGGATACATTTTTGTTTGATTTGTGTCGAGTGAGATTTTCACCTAGAACCCAAAGGGGGGGGTATTGGCACTTCTCATGGAAAAATGTGAAAAATTAAATTTTCTAAAAATGAAATAAATGCCTTCTAAACACCTCAAACATTCACTCTAAAACAGAAGATTGTTGTTTTTCGCAATATTTTTAGAAATTTGGGCTCTTTCAGTAACATTAACACTTTCGCTGAAGCAACTTTTATGATCTTTTCTTGTCTTTCAAGATTAATTCTGGGTTTTATTTTGTTTATTTGATGAAAATGAACAACAATACACACCATGGAAACATTTTTGTTTGATTTGTGTCGAGTGAGATTTTCACCTAGAACCCAAAGGGGGGGGTATTGGCACTTTTCATGGAAAAATGTGAAAAATTAAATTTTCTAAAAATGAAATAAATGCCTTCTAAACACCTCAAACATTCACTCTAAAATAGAAGATTGTTGTTTTTCGCAATATTTTTAGAAATTTGGGCACTTTTAGTAACATTTACACCTGGGCTGAAGCATCTTTTATGATCATTTATTGTCTTTCAGGATACATTCTGGGTTTTTTTTTGTTTATTTGATGAAAATGAAAAACAATACACACTTTGGATACATTTTTGATTGATTTGTGTCGAGTGAAATTTTCACCTAGAACCCAAAGGGGGGGTATTGGCACTTTTCATGGAAAAATGTGAAAAATTAAATTTTCTAAAAATGAAATAAATGCCTTCTAAACACCTCAAACATTCACTCTAAAATAGAAGATTGTTGTTTTTCGCAATATTTTTAGAAATTTTGGCTCTTTTAGTAACATTAACACTTTCGCTGAAGCATCTTTTATGCTCCTTTCATGTCTTTCAGGATTCATTCTGGGTTTTTTTTTGTTTATTTGATGAAAATGAAAAACAATACACACTTTGGATACATTTTTGTTTGATTTGTGTCGAGTGAGATTTTCACCTAGAACCCAAAGGGGGGGGTATTGGCACTTTTCATGGAAAAATGTGAAATATAAAATTTTCTAAAAATGAATGAATTGACTTCTAAACACCTCAAACATTCACTCTAAAACTGAAGATTGTTGTTTTTCGCAAAATTTTTAGAAATTTGGGCTCTTTTAGTAACATTAACACTTTCGCTGAAGCAACTTTTATGCTCATTTCTTGTCTTTCAGGATTAATTCTGGGTTTTTTTTTGTTTATTTGATGAATATGAACAACAATACACACCATGGAAACATTTTTGTTTGATTTGCGTCAAGTGAGATTTTCAACTAGAACCCAAAGGGGGGGGTATTGGCACTTTTCATGGAAAAATATGAAAAATTAAATTTTCTAAAAAAGAAAAAAATGCCTTCTAAACACCTCAAACATTCACTCTAAAACAGAAGATTGTTGTTTTTCGCAATATTTTTAGAAATTTGGGCTCTTTTAGTCAAATTAACACTTGCGCTGAAGCATCTTTTATGCTCATTTCATGTCTTTCAGGATTATTTCTGGGTTTTATTTTTTTATTTGATGAAAATGAACAACAATACACACCATGGAAACATTTTTGTTTGATTTGTGTCGAGTGAGATTTTCACCTAGAACCCAAAGGGGGGGGTATTGGAGCTTTTCATGGAAAAATGTGAAAAATTAAATTTTCTAAAAATGAAATAAATGCCTTCTAAACACCTCAAACATTCACTCTAAAACAGAAGATTGTTGTTTTTCGCAATATTTTTAGAAATTTTAGCTCTTTTAGTAACATTAACACCTGGGCTGAAGCATCTTTTATGATCATTTATTGTCTTTCAAGATACATTCTGGGTTTTATTTTGTTTATTTGATGAAAATGAACAACAATACACACCTTGGATACATTTTTGTTTGATTTGTGTCGAGTGAGATTTTCACCTTGAACCCAAAGGGGGGGGTATTGGCACTTTTCATGGAAAAATGTGAAAAATTAAATTTTCTAAAAATGAAATAAATGCCTTCTAAACACCTCAAACATTCACTCTAAAACAGAAGATTGTTGTTTTTCGCAATATTTTTAGAAATTTTAGCTCTTTTAGTAACATTAACACCTGGGCTGAAGCATCTTTTATGATCATTTATTGTCTTTCAAGATACATTCTGGGTTTTATTTTGTTTATTTGATGAAAATGAACAACAATACACACCTTGGATACATTTTTGTTTGATTTGTGTCGAGTGGGATTTTCACCTAGAACCCAAAGGGGGGGGTATTGGCACTTTTCATGGAAAAATGTGAAAAATTAAATTTTCTAAAAATGAAATAAATGCCTTCTAAACACCTCAAACATTCACTCTAAAACAGAAGATTGTTGTTTTTCGCAATATTTTTAGAAATTTGGGCTCTTTTAGTATAATTAACACTTGCGCTGAAGCATCTTTTATGTTCATTTCATGTCTTTCAGGATTAATTCTGGGTTTTATTTTGTTTATTTGATGAAAATGAACAACAATACACACCATGGAAACATTTTTGTTTGATTTGTGTCAAGTGAGATTTTCACCTAGAACCCAAAGGGGGGGGTATTGGCACCTTTAATGGAAAATAGTGAAAAATTAAATTTTCTAAAAATGAAATAAATGCCTTCTAAACACCTCAAACATTCACTCTAAAACAGAAGATTGTTGTTTTTCGCAATATTTTTAGAAATTTGGGCTCTTTTAGTAACATTAACACTTTCGCTGAAGCAACTTTTATGCTCTTTTCTTGTCTTTCAAGATTAATTCTGGGTTTTATTTTGTTTATTTGATAAAAATGAACAACAATACACACCATGGAAACATTTTTGTTTGATTTGTGTCGAGTGAGATTTTCACCTAGAACCCAAAGGGGGGGGTATTGGCACTTTTCATGGAAAAATGTGAAAAATTAAATTTTCTAAAAATGAAATAAATACCTTCTAAACACCTCAAACATTCACTCTAAAATAGAAGATTGTTGTTTTTCGCAATATTTTTAGAAATTTGGGCACTTTTAGTAACATTTACACCTGGGCTGAAGCATCTTTTATGATCATTTATTGTCTTTCAGGATACATTCTGGGTTTTTTTTTGTTTATTTGATGAAAATGAAAAACAATACACACTTTGGATACATTTTTGATTGATTTGTGTCGAGTGAAATTTTCACCTAGAACCCAAAGGGGGGGGTATTGGCACTTTTCATGGAAAAATGTGAAAAATTAAATTTTCTAAAAATGAATGAATTGACTTCTAAACACCTCAAACATTCACTCTAAAACTGAAGATTGTTGTTTTTCGCAATATTTTTAGAAATTTGGGCTCTTTTAGTAACATTAACACTTTCGCTGAAGCAACTTTTATGCTCATTTCTTGTCTTTCAGGATTAATTCTGGGTTTTTTTTTGTTTATTTGATGAATATGAACAACAATACACACCATGGAAACATTTTTGTTTGATTTGCGTCAAGTGAGATTTTCAACTAGAACCCAAAGGGGGGGGTATTGGCACTTTTCATGGAAAAATATGAAAAATTAAATTTTCTAAAAAAGAAAAAAATGCCTTCTAAACACCTCAAACATTCACTCTAAAACAGAAGATTGTTGTTTTTTCGCAATATTTTAAGAAATTTGGGCTCTTTTAGTCAAATTAACACTTGCGCTGAAGCATCTTTTATGCTCATTTCATGTCTTTCAGGATTATTTCTGGGTTTTATTTTTTTATTTGATGAAAATGAACAACAATACACACCATGGAAACATTTTTGTTTGATTTGTGTCGAGTGAGATTTTCACCTAGAACCCAAAGGGGGGGGTATTGGAGCTTTTCATGGAAAAATGTGAAAAATTAAATTTTCTAAAAATGAAATAAATGCCTTCTAAACACCTCAAACATTCACTCTAAAACAGAAGATTGTTGTTTTTCGCAATATTTTTAGAAATTTTAGCTCTTTTAGTAACATTAACACCTGGGCTGAAGCATCTTTTATGATCATTTATTGTCTTTCAAGATACATTCTGGGTTTTATTTTGTTTATTTGATGAAAATGAACAACAATACACACCTTGGATACATTTTTGTTTGATTTGTGTCGAGTGAGATTTTCACCTTGAACCCAAAGGGGGGGGTATTGGCACTTTTCATGGAAAAATGTGAAAAATTAAATTTTCTAAAAATGAAATAAATGCCTTCTAAACACCTCAAACATTCACTCTAAAACAGAAGATTGTTGTTTTTCGCAATATTTTTAGAAATTTTAGCTCTTTTAGTAACATTAACACCTGGGCTGAAGCATCATTTATGATCATTTATTGTCTTTCAAGATACATTCTGGGTTTTATTTTGTTTATTTGATGAAAATGAACAACAATACACACCTTGGATACATTTTTGTTTGATTTGTGTCGAGTGAGATTTTCACCTAGAACCCAAAGGGGGGGGGTATTGGCACTTTTCATGGAAAAATGTGAAAAATTAAATTTTCTAAAAATGAAATAAATGCCTTCTAAACACCTCATACATTCACTCTAAAACAGAAGATTGTTGTTTTTCGCAATATTTTTAGAAATTTGGGCTCTTTTAGTATAATTAACACTTGCGCTGAAGCATCTTTTATGTTCATTTCATGTCTTTCAGGATTAATTCTGGGTTTTATTTTGTTTATTTGATGAAAATGAACAACAATACACACCATGGAAACATTTTTGTTTGATTTGTGTCAAGTGAGATTTTCACCTAGAACCCAAAGGGGGGGGTATTGGCACCTTTAATGGAAAATAGTGAAAAATTAAATTTTCTAAAAATGAAATAAATGCCTTCTAAACACCTCAAACATTCACTCTAAAACAGAAGATTGTTGTTTTTCGCAATATTTTTAGAAATTTGGGCTCTTTTAGTAACATTAACACTTTCGCTGAAGCAACTTTTATGCTCTTTTCTTGTCTTTCAAGATTAATTCTGGGTTTTATTTTGTTTATTTGATGAAAATGAACAACAATACACACCATGGAAACATTTTTGTTTGATTTGTGTCGAGTGAGATTTTCACCTAGAACCCAAAGGGGGGGGTATTGGCACTTTTCATGGAAAAATGTGAAAAATTAAATTTTCTAAAAATGAAATAAATACCTTCTAAACACCTCAAACATTCACTCTAAAATAGAAGATTGTTGTTTTTCGCAATATTTTTAGAAATTTGGGCTCTTTTAGTAACATTAACTATTGCGCTGAAGTATCTTTTATGCTCATTTCTTGTCTTTCAGGATTAATTGTGGGTTTTATTTTGTTTATTTGGTGAAAATGAACAACAATACACACCATGGAAACATTTTTGTTTGATTTGTGTCGAGTAAGATTTTTACCTAGAACCCAAAGGGGGGGTATTGGCACTTTTCATGGAAAAATGTGAAAAATTAAATTTTCTAAAAATGAAATAAATGCCTTCTAAACACCTCAAACATTCACTCTAAAACAGAAGATTGTTGTTTTTTCGCAATATTTTTAGAAATTTTAGCTCTTTTAGTAACATTTACACCTGGGCTGAAGCATCTTTTATGATCATTTATTGTCTTTCAAGATACATTCTGGGTTTTATTTTGTTTATTTGATGAAAATGAACAACAATACACACCTTGGATACATTTTTGTTTGATTTGTGTCGAGTGAGATTTTCACCTAGAACCCAAAGGGGGGGGTATTGGCACTTTTCATGGAAAAATGTGAAAAATTAAATTTTCTAAAAATGAAATAAATGCCTTCTAAACACCTCAAACATTCACTCTAAAACAGAAGATTGTTGTTTTTCGCAATATTTTTAGAAATTTGGGCTCTTTTAGTATAATTAACACTTGCGCTGAAGCATCTTTTATGTTCATTTCATGTCTTTCAGGATTAATTCTGGGTTTTATTTTGTTTATTTGATGAAAATGAACAACAATACACACCATGGAAACATTTTTGTTTGATTTGTGTCAAGTGAGATTTTCACCTAGAACCCAAAGGGGGGGGGTATTGGCACCTTTAATGGAAAAATGTGAAAAATTAAATTTCTAAAAATGAAATAAATGCCTTCTAAACACCTCAAACATTCACTCTAAAACAGAAGATTGTTGTTTTTCGCAATATTTTTAGAAATTTGGGCTCTTTTAGTAACATTAACTATTGCGCTGAAGTATCTTTTATGCTCATTTCTTGTCTTTCAGGATTAATTCTGGGTTTTATTTTGTTTATTTGGTGAAAATGAACAACAATACACACCATGGAAACATTTTTGTTTGATTTGTGTCGAGTAAGATTTTTACCTAGAACCCAAAGGGGGGGGTATTGGCACTTTTCATGGAAAAATGTGAAAAATTAAATTTTCTAAAAATGAAATAAATACCTTCTAAACACCTCAAACATTCACTCTAAAACAGAAGATTGTTGTTTTTCGCAATATTTTTAGAAATTTGGGCTCTTTTAGTAACATTAACACTTGCGCTGAAGTATCTTTTATGCTCATTTCTTGTCTTTCAGGATTAATTCTGGGTTTTATTTCGTTTATTTGATGAAAATGAACAACAATACACACCATGGAATCATTTTTGTTTTATTTGTGTCGAGTGAGATTTTCACCTAGAACCCAAAGGGGGGGGTATTGGCACTTTTCATGGAAAAATGTAAAAAATTAAATTTTCTAAAAATGAAATAAATGCCTTCTAAACACCTCAAACATTCACTCTAAAACAGAAGATTGTTGTTTTTCGCAATATTTTTAGAAATTTGGGCTCTTTTAGTAACATTAACACCTGGGCTGAAGCATCTTTTATGATCATTTATTGTCTTTCAGGATACATTCTGGGTTTTATTTTGTTTATTTGATGAAAATGAACAAAAATACACACCTTGGATACATTTTTGTTTGATTTGTGTTGAGTGAGATTTTCACCTAGAACCCAAAGGGGGGGGTATTGGCACTTTTCATGGAAAAATGTGAAAAAATAAAATTTTCTAAAAATGAAATAAATGCCTTCTAAACACCTCAAACATTCACTCTAAAACAGTAGATTGTTGCTTTTCGCAATATTTTTAGAAATTTGGGCTCTTTTAGTAACATTTACACTTTCGCTGAAGCAACTTTTATGCTCTTTTCTTGTCTTTCAAGATTAATTCTGGGTTTTATTTTGTTAATTTGATGAAAATGAACAACAATACACACCATGGAAACATTTTTGATTGATTTGTGTCGAGTGAGATTTTCACCAAGAACCCAAGGGGGGGTAATGGCACTTTTCATGGAAAAATGTGAAAAAATAAAATTTTCTAAAAATGAAATAAATACCTTCTAAACACCTCAAACATTCACTCTAAAACATAAGATTGTTGTTTTTCGCAATATTTTTAGAAATTTGGGCTCTTTTAGTAACATTAACACCTGGGCTGAAGCATCTTTTATGATCTTTTATTGTCTTTCAGGATTTATTCTGGGTTTTATTTGTTTATTTGATGAAAATGAACAACAATACACACCATGGAAACATTTTTGATTGATTTGTGTCGAGTGAGATATTCACCTAGAACCCAAAGGGGGGGGTTTTGGCACTTTTCATGGAAAAATGTAAAATAATAAATTTTCTAAAAATGAAATAAATGCCTTCTAAACACCTCAAACATTCACTCTAAAACAGAAGATTGTTGTTTTTCGCAATATTTTTAGAAATTTGGGCACTTTTAGTAACATTAACACCTGGGCTGAAGCATCTTTTATGATCATTTATTGTCTTTCAGGATACATTCTGGGTTTTTTTTTTGTTTATTTGATGAAAATGAAAAACAATACACACTTTGGATACATTTTTGATTGATTTGTGTCGAGTGAGATTTTCACCTAGAACCCAAAGGGGGGGGTATTGGCACTTTTCATGGAAAAATGTAAAAAATTAAATTTTCTAAAAATGAAATAAATGCCTTCTAAACACCTCAAACATTCACTCTAAAACAGAAGATTGTTGTTTCTCGCAATATTTTTAGAAATTTGGGCTCTTTTAGTATAATTAACACTTGCGCTGAAGCATCTTTTATGTTCATTTCATGTCTTTCAGGATTAATTCTGGGTTTTATTTTGTTTGTTTGATGAAAATAAACAACAATACACACCATGGAAACATTTTTGTTTGATTTGTGTCGAGTGAGATTTTCACCTAGAACCCAAAGGGGGGGGTATTGGCACTTTTCATGGAAAAATGTGAAAAATGAAATTCTCTAAAAATGAAATAAATGCCATCTAAACACCTCAAACATTCACTCTAAAACAGAAGATTGTTGTTTTTCGCAATATTTTTAGAAATTTGGGCTCTTTTAGTAACATTAACACTTTCGCTGAAGCAACTTTTATGCTCGTTTCTTGTCTTTCAAGATTAATTCTGGGTTTTATTTTGTTAATTTGATGAAAATGAACAACAATACACACCATGGAAACATTTTTGTTTGATTTTAGTCGAGTGAGATTTTCACCTAGAACCCAAAGGGGGGGGTTTTGGCACTTTTCATGGAAAAATGTGAAAAATTAAATTTTCTAAAAATGAAATAAATGCCTTCTAAACACCTCAAATATTCACTCTAAAACAGAAGATTGTTGTTTTTCGCAATATTTTTAGAAATTTTAGCTCTTTTAGTAACATTAACTCCTGGGCTGAAGCATCTTTTATGATCATTTATTGTCTTTCAAGATACATTCTGGGTTTTATTTTGTTTATTTGATGAAAATGAACAACAATACACACCATGGAAACATTTTTGTTTGATTTGTGTCGAGTGAGATTTTCACCTAGTATTGGCACTTTTCATGGAAAAATGTAAAAAATTAAATTTTCTAAAAATGAAATAAATGCTTTCTAAACACCTCAAACATTCACTGTAAAACAGAAGATTGTTGTTTTTCGCAATTTTTTTAGAAATTTGGGCTCTTTTAATAACATTAACACTTGCGCTGAAGCATCTTTTATGCTCATCTCTTGTCTTTCAGGATTAATTCTGGGTTTTATTTTGTTTATTTGATGAAATAGAGCAACAATACACACCATGGAAACATTTTTGTTTGATTTGTGTCGAGTGAGATTTTCACCTAGAACCCAAAGGGGGGGGTATTGGCACTTTTCATGGAAAAATGTGAAAAATTAAATTTTCTAAAAATGAAATAAATGCCTTCTAAACACCTCAAACATTCACTCTAAAACAGAAGATTGTTGTTTTTCGCAATATTTTTAGAAATTTGGGCTCTTTTAGTAACATTAACACTTTCGCTGAAGCAACTTTTATGCTCTTTTCTTGTCTTTCAAGATTAATTCTGGGTTTTATTTTGTTTATTTGATGAAAATGAACAACAATACACACCATGGAAACATTTTTGTTTGATTTGTGTCGAGTGAGATTTTCACCTAGAACCCAAAGGGGGGGATATTGGCACTTTTCATGGAAAAATGTGAAAAATTAAATTTTCTAAAAATGAAATAAATACCTTCTAAACACCTCAAACATTCACTCTAAAATAGAAGATTGTTGTTTTTTCGCAATATTTTTAGAAATTTGGGCTCTTTTAGTAACATTAACTATTGCGCTGAAGTATCTTTTATGCTCATTTCTTGTCTTTCAGGATTAATTGTGGGTTTTATTTTGTTTATTTGGTGAAAATGAACAACAATACACACCATGGAAACATTTTTGTTTGATTTGTGTCGAGTAAGATTTTTACCTAGAACCCAAAGGGGGGGTATTGGCACTTTTCATGGAAAAATGTGAAAAATTAAATTTTCTAAAAATGAAATAAATGCCTTCTAAACACCTCAAACATTCACTCTAAAACAGAAGATTGTTGTTTTTCGCAATATTTTTAGAAATTTTAGCTCTTTTAGTAACATTTACACCTGGGCTGAAGCATCTTTTATGATCATTTATTGTCTTTCAAGATACATTCTGGGTTTTATTTTGTTTATTTGATGAAAATGAACAACAATACACACCTTGGATACATTTTTGTTTGATTTGTGTCGAGTGAGATTTTCACCTAGAACCCAAAGGGGGGGGTATTGGCACTTTTCATGGAAAAATGTGAAAAATTAAATTTTCTAAAAATGAAATAAATGCCTTCTAAACACCTCAAACATTCACTCTAAAACAGAAGATTGTTGTTTTTCGCAATATTTTTAGAAATTTTGGCCCTTTTAGTAACATTAACACTTTCGCTGAAGCATCTTTTATGCTCCTTTCATGTCTTTCAGGATTCATTCTGGGTTTTATTTTGTTTATTTGATGAAAATGAACAACAATACACACCTTGGATACATTTTTGTTTGATTTGTCTCGAGTGAGATTTTCACCTAGAACCCAAAGGGGGGGTATTGGCACTTTTCATGGAAAAATGTGAAAAATAAAATTTTCTTAAAATGAATGAAATGACTTTTAAACACCTCAAACATTCACTCTAAAATTGAAGATTGTTGTTTTTCGCAATATTTTTAGAAATTTGGGCTCTTTTAGTAACATTAACACTTTCGCTGAAGCAACTTTTATGCTCATTTCTTGTCTTTCAGGATTAATTCTGGGTTTTATTTTGTTTATTTGATGAATATGAACAACAATACACACCATGGAAACATTTTTGTTTGATTTGCGTCAAGGGAGATTTTCACCTAGAACCCAAAGGGGGGGGTTTTGGCACTTTTCATGGAAAAATGTGAAAAATTAAATTTTCTAAAAATGAAATAAATGCCTTCTAAACACCTCAAACATTCACTCTAAAATAGAAGATTGTTGTTTTTCGCAATATTTTTAGAAATTTGGGCACTTTTAGTAACATTAACACCTGGGCTGAAGCATCTTTTATGATCATTTATTGTCTTTCAGGTTACATTCTGGGTTTTTTTTTGTTTATTTGATGAAAATGAAAAACAATACACACTTTGGATACATTTTTGATTGATTTGTGTCGGATGAGATTTTCTCCTAGAACCCAAAGGGGGGGGTATTGGCACTTTTCATGGAAAAATGTGAAAAATTAAATTTTCTAAAAATGAAATAAATGCCTTCTAAACACCTCAAACATTCACTCTAAAATAGAAGATTGTTGTTTTTCGCAATATTTTTAGAAATTTTGGCCCTTTTAGTAACATTAACACTTTCGCTGAAGCATCTTTTATGCTCCTTTCATGTCTTTCAGGATTCATTCTGGGTTTTATTTTGTTTATTTGATGAAAATGAACAACAATACACACCTTGGATACATTTTTGTTTGATTTGTCTCGAGTGAGATTTTCACCTAGAACCCAAAGGGGGGGTATTGGCACTTTTCATGGAAAAATGTGAAAAATAAAATTTTCTTAAAATGAATGAAATGACTTCTAAACACCTCAAACATTCACTCTAAAATTGAAGATTGTTGTTTTTCGCAATATTTTTAGAAATTTGGGCTCTTTTAGTAACATTAACACTTTCGCTGAAGCAACTTTGATGCTCATTTCTTGTCTTTCAGGATTAATTCTGGGTTTTATTTTGTTTATTTGATGAATATGAACAACAATACACACCATGGAAACATTTTTGTTTGATTTGCGTCAAGGGAGATTTTCACCTAGAACCCAAAGGGGGGGGTATTGGCACTTTTCATGGAAAAATATGAAATATTAAATTTTCTAAAAATGAAATAAATACCTTCTTAACACCTCAAACATTCACTCTAAAACAGAAGATTGTTGTTTTTCGCAATATTTTTAGAAAAATTTGGGCTCTTTTAGTAAAATTAACACTTGCGCTGAAGCATCTTTTATGCTCATTTCATGTCTTTCAGGATTATTTCTGGGTTTTATTTTGTTTATTTGATGAAAATGAACAACAATACACACCATGGAAACATTTTTGTTTGATTTGTGTCGAGTGAGATTTTCACCTAGAACCCAAAGGGGGGGGTTTTGGCACTTTTCATGGAAAAATGTGAAAAATTAAATTTTCTAAAAATGAAATAAATGCCTTCTAAACACCTCAAACATTCACTCTAAAACAGAAGATTGTTGTTTTTCGCAATATTTTTAGAAATTTGGGCTCCTTTAGTAACATTAACACTTTCGCTGAAGCAACTTTTATGCTCGTTTCTTGTCTTTCAAGATTAATTCTGGGTTTTATTTTGTTAATTTGATGAAAATGTACAACAATACACACCATGGAAACATTTTTGTTTGATTTGTGTCGAGTGAGATTTTCACCTAGAACCCAAAGGGGGGGAATTGGCACTTTTCATGGAAAAATGTGAAAAATTAAATTTTCCAAAAATGAAATAAATGCCTTCTAAACACATCAAACATTCACTCTAAAACAGAAGATTGTTGTTTTTCGCAATATTTTTAGAAATTTGGGCTCTTTTAGTAACATTAACACTTGCGCTGAAGCAACTTTTATGCTCATTTCTTGTCTTTCAGGATTAATTCTGGGTTTT
>NW_027287585.1:0-47910 GCF_022747635.1 Hetaerina americana
AAAATTTCTAAAAATGAAATAAATGCCTTCTATACACCTCAAACATTCACTCTATAATGGAAGATTGTTGTTTTTCGCAATATTTTTTGAAATTTGGGCTCTTTTACTAACATTAACACTTGCGATGAGGCATCTTTTATGCTCATTTCTTGTCTTGAATGATTTATTCTGGGTTTTATTTCGTTTATTTGATGAAAATGAACAACAATACACACCATGGAAACATTTTTGTTTGATTTGTGTTGAGTGAGTTTTTCACCTAGAACCCAAAGGGGGGGGGGGGTATTGGCACTTTTCATGGAGAAATGAGAAAATTTAAAATTTCTAAAAATGAAATAAATGCCTTCTATACACCTCAAACATTCACTCTATAATTGAAGATTGTTGTTTTTCGCGATATTTTTTGAAATTTGGGCTCTTTTACTAACATTAACACTTGCGCTGAGGCATCTTTTATGCTCATTTCTTGTCTTTAATAATTAATTCTGGGTTTTATTTTGTTTATTTGATGAAAATGAACAACAATACACACCATGGAAACATTTTTGTTTGATTTGTGTCGAGTGAGAATTTCACCTAGAACCCAAAGGGGGGGGGTATTGGCACTTTTCATGGAAAAATGGGGAAAAATTAAAATTTCTAAAAATGAAATAAATGCCTTCTATACACCCTCAAACATTCACTCTATAATTGAGGGATTGTTGTTTTTCGCGATATTTTTTGAAATTTAAATTTCTAAAAATGAAATAAATGCCTTCTATACACCTCAAACATTCACTCTATAATTGAGGATTGTTGTTTTTCGCGATATTTTTGAAATTTGGGGCTCTTTTACTAACATTAACACTTGCGATGAGGCACCTTTTATGCTCATTTCTTGTCTTTGAATCATTTATTCTGGGTTTTATTTTGTTTATTTGATGAAAATGAACAACAATACTCACCATGGAAACATTTTTGTTTGATTTGCGTCGAGTGAGAATTTCACCTAGAACCCAAAGGGGGGGGTATTGAAACTTTTCATGGAAAAATGAGAAAAATTAAAATTTCTAAAAATGAAATAAATGCCTCCTATACACCTCAAACATTCACTCTATAATGGAAGATTGTAGTTTTTTGCGATATTTTTTGAAATTTGGGCTCTTTTACTAACATTAACACTTGCGATGAGGCATCTTTTATGCTCATTTCTTGTGTTTAATGATTTATTCTGGGTTTTATTTTATTTATTTAATGAAATTGAACAACAATACACACCATGGAAACATTTCTGTTTGATTTGTGTCGAGTGAGAATTTCACCTAGAACCCAAAGGGGGGGGGTATTGGCACTTTTCATGGAAAAATGAGAAAATTTAAAATTTCTAAAAATGAAATAAATGCCTTCTATACACCTCAAACATTCACTCTATAATGGAAGATTGTAGTTTTTTGCGATATTTTTTGAAATTTGGGCTCTTTTACTAACATTAACACTTGCGATGAGGCATCTTTTATGCTCATTTCTTGTCTTGAATGACTTATTCTGGGTTTTATTTTGTTTATTTGATGAAAATGAACAACAATACACACCATGGAAACATTTTTGTTTCATTTGTGTCGAGTGAGAATTTCACCTAGAACCCAAAGGGGGGGGTATTGGCACTTTTCCTGGAAAAATGAGAAAAATTAAAATTTCTAAAAATGAAATAAATGCCTCCTATACACCTCAAACAGTCACTCTATAATGGAAGATTGTTGTTTTTCGCAATATTTTTTGAAATTTGGGCTCTTTTACTAACATTAACACTTGCGATGAGGCATCTTTATGCTCATTTCTTGTCTTGAATGATTTATTCTGGGTTTTATTTTGTTTATTTGATGAAAATGAACAACAATACACACCATGGAAACATTTTTGTTTGATTTGTGTCGAGTGAGAATTTCACCTAGAACCCAAAGGGGGGGGTATTGGCACTTTTCATGCAAAAATGTGAAAAATTAAAATTTCTAAAAATGAAATAAATGCCTTCTATACACCTCAAACATTCACTCTATAATTGAAGATTGTTGTTTTTCGCAATATTTTTTGAAATTTGGGCTCTTTTACTAACATTAACACTTGCGATAAGGCATCTTTTATGCTCATTTCTTGTCTTGAATGATTTATTCTGGGTTTTATTTTGTTTATTTGATGAAAATGAACAACAATAAACACCATGGAAACATTTTTGTTTGATTTGTGTCGAGTGAGAATTTCACCTAGAACCCAAAGGGCACTTTTCATGGAAAAATGAGAAAATTTAAAATTTCTAAAAATGAAATAAATGCCTTCTATACACCTCAAACATTCACTCTATAACTGAAGATTGTTGTTTTTCGCGATATTTTTTGAAATTTGGGCTCTTTTACTAACATTAACACTTGCGATGAGGCATCTTTTATGCTCATTTCTTGTCTTTAATGATTAATTCTGGGTTTTATTTTGTTTATTTGATGAAAATGATCAACAATACACACCATGGAAACATTTTTGTTTGATTTGTGTCGTGTGAGAATTTCACCTAGAACCCAAAGGGGGGGGTATTGGCACTTTTCATGGAAAAATGAGAAAAATTAAAATTTCTAAAAATGAAATAAATGCCTTCTATACACCTCAAACATTCACTCTATTATGGAAGATTGTTGTTTTTCGCGATATTTTTTGAAATTTTGGCTCTTTTACTAACATTAACACTTGCGCTGAGGCATCTTTTATGCTCATTTCTTGTCTTTAATGATTTATTATGGGTTTTATTTTGTTTATTTGATGAAAATGAACAACAATAAACACCATGGAAACATTTTTGTTTGATTTGTGTCGAGTGAGAATTTCACCTAAAACCCAAAGGGCACTATTCATGGAAAAATGAGAAAAATTAAAATTTCTAAAAATGAAATAAATGCCTCCTATACACCTCAAACAGTCACTCTATAATGGAAGATTGTTGTTTTTTCGCAATATTTTTTGAAATTTGGGCTCTTTTACTAACATTAACACTTGCGATGAGGCATCTTTATGCTCATTTCTTGTCTTGATTGATTTATTCTGGGTTTTATTTTGTTTATTTGATGAAAATGAACAACAATAAACACCATGGAAACATTTTTGATGAGGCATCTTTTATGCTCATTTCTTGTCTTTAATGATTTATTCTGGGTTTTATTTTGTTTATTTGATGAAAATGAACAACAATACACACCATGGAAACATTTTTGTTTGATTTGTGTCGAGTGAGAATTTCAACTAGAACCCGAAGGGGGGGGTATTGGCACTTTTCATGCAAAAATGTGAAAAATTAAATTTCTAAAAATGAAATAAATGCCTCCTATACACCTCAAACAGTCACTCTATAATGGAAGATTGTTGTTTTTCGCAATATTTTTTGAAATTTGGGCTCTTTTACTAACATTAACACTTGCGATTAGGCATCTTTTATGCTCATTTCTTGTCTTTAATAATTAATTCTGGGGTTTTATTTTGTTTATTTGATGAAAATGAACAACAATACACACCATGGAAACATTTTTGTTTGATTTGTGTCGAGTGAGAATTTCACCTAGAACCCAAAGGGGGGGGGGTATTGGCACTTGTCATGGAAAAATGAGAAAAATTAAAATTTCTAAAAATGAAATAAATGCCTCCTATACACCTCAAACAGTCACTCTATAATGGAAGATTGTTGTTTTTCGCAATATTTTTTGAAATTTGGGCTCTTTTACTAACATTAACACTTGCGATGAGGCATCTTTATGCTCATTTCTTGTCTTGAATGATTTATTCTGGGTTTTATTTTGTTTATTTGATGAAAATGAACAACAATACACACCATGGAAACATTTTTGTTTGATTTGTGTCGAGTGAGAATTTCACCTAGAACCCAAAGGGGGGGGGTATTGGCACTTTTCATGCAAAAATGTGAAAAATTAAAATTTCTAAAAATGAAATAAATGCCTTCTATACACCTCAAACATTCACTCTATAATGGAAGATTGTTGTTTTTCGCAATATTTTTTGAAATTTGGGCTCTTTTACTAACATTAACACTTGCGATGAGGCATCTTTTATGCTCATTTCTTGTCTTGAATGATTTATTCTGGGGTTTTATTTTGTTTATTTGATGAAAATGAACAACAATACACACCATGGAAACATTTTTGTTTGATTTGTGTTGAGTGAGTTTTTCACCTAGAACCCAAAGGGGGGGGGGGGGGTATTGGCACTTTTCATGGAAAAATGAGAAAATTTAAAATTTCTAAAAATGAAATAAATGCCTTCTATACACCTCAAACATTCACTCTATAATTGAAGATTGTTGTTTTTCGCGATATTTTTTGAAATTTGGGCTCTTTTACTAACATTAACACTTGCGATGAGGCATCTTTTATGCTCATTTCTTGTCTTTAATAATTAATTCTGGGTTTTATTTTGTTTATTTGATGAAAATGAACAACAATACACACCATGGAAACATTTTTGTTTGATTTGTGTCGAGTGAGAATTTCACCTAGAACCCAAAGGGGGGGGGTATTGGCACTTTTCATGGAAAAATGGGGAAAAATTAAAATTTCTAAAAATGAAATAAATGCCTTCTATACACCTCAAACATTCACTCTATAATGGAAGATTGTTGTTTTTCGCAATATTTTTTGAAATTTGGGCTCTTTTATTAACATTAACACTTGCGATGAGGCATCTTTTATGCTCATTTCTTGTCTTTAATGTATTATTTTGGGTTTTATTTTGTTTATTTGATGAAAATGAACAACAATACACACCATGGAAACATTTTTGTTTGATTTGCGTCGAGTGAGAATTTCAACTAGAACCCGAAGGGGGGGGTATTGGCACTTTTCATGGAAAAATGAGAAAAATTAAAATTTCTAAAAATGAAATAAATGCCTTCTATACACCTCAAACATTCACTCTATAATTGAGGATTGTTGTTTTTCGCGATATTTTTTGAAATTTTGGCTCTTTTACTAACATTAACACTTGCGATGAGGCATCTTTTATGCTCATTTCTTGTCTTTAATGATTTATTCTGGGTTTTATTTTGTTTATTTGATGAAAATGAACAACAATACACACCATGGAAACATTTTGTTTCATTTGTGTCGGAGTGAGAATTTCACCTAGAACCCAAAGGGGGGGGTATTGGCACTTTTCATGGAAAAATGAGAAAAATTAAAATTTCTAAAAATGAAATAAATGCCTCCTATACACCTCAAACAGTCACTCTATAATGGAAGATTGTTGTTTTTCGCAATATTTTTTGAAATTTGGGCTCTTTTACTAACATTAACACTTGCGATGAGGCATCTTTATGCTCATTTCTTGTCTTGAATGATTTATTCTGGGTTTTATTTTGTTTATTTGATGAAAATGAACAACAATAAACACCATGGAAACATTTTTGATGAGGCATCTTTTATGCTCATTTCTTGTCTTTAATGATTTATTCTGGGTTTTATTTTGTTTATTTGATGAAAATGAACAACAATACACACCATGGAAACATTTTTTTTTTGATTTGTGTCGAGTGAGAATTTCAACTAGAACCCGAAGGGGGGGGGTATTGGCACTTTTCATGCAAAAATGTGAAAAATTAAAATTTCTAAAAATGAAATAAATGCCTCCTATACACCTCAAACAGTCACTCTATAATGGAAGATTGTTGTTTTTCGCAATATTTTTTGAAATTTGGGCTCTTTTACTAACATTAACACTTGCGATGAGGCATCTTTTATGCTCATTTCTTGTCTTTAATAATTAATTCTGGGTTTTATTTTGTTTATTTGATGAAAATGAACAACAATACACACCATGGAAACATTTTTGTTTGATTTGTGTCGAGTGAGAATTTCACCTAGAACCCAAAGGGGGGGGGGTATTGGCACTTGTCATGGAAAAATGAGAAAAATTAAAATTTCTAAAAATGAAATAAATGCCTCCTATACACCTCAAACAGTCACTCTATAATGGAAGATTGTTGTTTTTCGCATATTTTTTGAAATTTGGGCTCTTTTACTAACATTAACACTTGCGATGAGGCATCTTTATGCTCATTTCTTGTCTTGAATGATTTATTCTGGGTTTTATTTTGTTTATTTGATGAAAATGAACAACAATACACACCATGGAAACATTTTTGTTTGATTTGTGTCGAGTGAGAATTTCACCTAGAACCCAAAGGGGGGGGGTATTGGCACTTTTCATGCAAAAATGTGAAAAATTAAAATTTCTAAAAATGAAATAAATGCCTTCTATACACCTCAAACATTCACTCTATAATGGAAGATTGTTGTTTTTCGCAATATTTTTTGAAATTTGGCTCTTTTACTAACATTAACACTTGCGATGAGGCATCTTTTATGCTCATTTCTTGTCTTGAATGATTTATTCTGGGTTTTATTTTGTTTATTTGATGAAAATGAACAACAATACACACCATGGAAACATTTTTTGTTTGATTTGTGTTGAGTGAGTTTTTCACCTAGAACCCAAAGGGGGGGGGGGGGTATTGGCACTTTTCATGGAAAAATGAGAAAATTTAAAATTTCTAAAAATGAAATAAATGCCTTCTATACACCTCAAACATTCACTCTATAATTGAAGATTGTTGTTTTTCGCGATATTTTTTGAAATTTGGGCTCTTTTACTAACATTAACACTTGCGATGAGGCATCTTTTATGCTCATTTCTTGTCTTTAATAATTAATTCTGGGTTTTATTTTGTTTATTTGATGAAAATGAACAACAATACACACCATGGAAACATTTTTGTTTGATTTGTGTCGAGTGAGAATTTCACCTAGAACCCAAAGGGGGGGGGTATTGGCACTTTTCATGGAAAAATGGGAAAAAATTAAAATTTCTAAAAATGAAATAAATGCCTTCTATACACCTCAAACATTCACTCTATAATTGAGGATTGTTGTTTTTCGCGATATTTTTTGAAATTTGGGCTCTTTTACTAACATTAACACTTGCGATGAGGCACCCTTTTATGCTCATTTCTTGTCTTGAATCATTTATTCTGGGTTTTATTTTGTTTATTTGATGAAAATGAACAACAATACTCACCATGGAAACATTTTTGTTTGATTTGCGTCGAGTGAGAATTTCACCTAGAACCCAAAGGGGGGGGTATTGAAACTTTTCATGGAAAAATGAGAAAAATTAAAATTTCTAAAAATGAAATAAATGCCTCCTATACACCTCAAACATTCACTCTATAATGGAAGATTGTAGTTTTTTGCGATATTTTTTGAAATTTGGGCTCTTTTACTAACATTAACACTTGCGATGAGGCATCTTTTATGCTCATTTCTTGTGTTTAATGATTTATTCTGGGTTTTATTTTATTTATTTAATGAAATTGAACAACAATACACACCATGGAAACATTTTTGTTTGATTTGTGTCGAGGGAGAATTTCACCTAGAACCCAAAGGGGGGGGTATTGGCACTTTTCATGGAAAAATGAGAAAATTTAAAATTTCTAAAAATGAAATAAATGCCTTCTATACACCTCAAACATTCACTCTATAATGGAAGATTGTAGTTTTTTGCGATATTTTTTGAAATTTGGGCTCTTTTACTAACATTAACACTTGCGATGAGGCATCTTTTATGCTCATTTCTTGTCTTGAATGACTTATTCTGGGTTTTATTTTGTTTATTTGATGAAAATGAACAACAATACACACCATGGAAACATTTTTGTTTCATTTGTGTCGAGTGAGAATTTCACCTAGAACCCAAAGGGGGGGGGTATTGGCACTTTTCATGGAAAAATGAGAAAAATTAAAATTTCTAAAAATGAAATAAATGCCTCCTATACACCTCAAACAGTCACTCTATAATGGGAAGATTGTTGTTTTTCGCAATATTTTTTGAAATTTGGGCTCTTTTACTAACATTAACACTTGCGATGAGGCATCTTTATGCTCATTTCTTGTCTTGAATGATTTATTCTGGGTTTTATTTTGTTTATTTGATGAAAATGAACAACAATACACACCATGGAAACATTTTTGTTTGATTTGTGTCGAGTGAGAATTTCACCTAGAACCCAAAGGGGGGGGGTATTGGCACTTTTCATGGAAAAATGAGAAAAATTAAAATTTCTAAAAATGAAATAAATGCCTTCTATACACCTGACATTCACTCTATAATGGAAGATTGTTGTTTTTTCGCGATATTTTTTGAAATTTGGGCTCTTTTACTAACATTAACACTTGCGATGAGGCATCTTTTATGCTCATTTTTTGTCTTTAATGATTTATTCTGGGTTTTATTTTGTTTAATTGATGAAAATGAACAACAATACACACCATGGAAACATTTTTGTTTGATTTGTGTCGAGTGAGAATTTCAACTAGAACCCGAAGGGGGGGGTATTGGCACTTTTCATGGAAAAATGAGAAAAATTAAAATTTCTAAAAATGAAATAAATGCCTTCTATACACCTCAAACATTCACTCTATAATTGAGGATTGTTGTTTTTCGCGATATTTTTTGAAATTTTGGCTCTTTTACTAACATTAACACTTGCGATGAGGCATCTTTTATGCTCATTTCTTGTCTTTAATGATTTATTCTGGGTTTTATTTTGTTTATTTGATGAAAATGAACAACAATACACACCATGGAAACATTTTTGTTTCATTTGTGTCGAGTGAGAATTTCAACTAGAACCCGAAGGGGGGGGTATTGGCACTTTTCATGCAAAAATGAGAAAAATTAAAATTTCTAAAAATGAAATAAATGCCTCCTATACACCTCAAACAGTCACTCTATAATGGAAGATTGTTGTTTTTCGCAATATTTTTTGAAATTTGGGCTCTTTTACTAACATTAACACTTGCGATGAGGCTTCTTTTATGCTCATTTCTTGTCTCGAATGATTTATTCTGGGTTTTATTTTGTTTATTTGATGAAAATGAACAACAATACACACCATGGAAACATTTTTGTTTGATTTGTGTGGAGTGAGAATTTCACCTAGAACCCAAAGGGGGGGGGTATTGGCACTTTTCATGGAAAAATGGGAAAAATTAAAATTTCTAAAAATGAAATAAATGCCTTCTATACACCTCAAACATTCACTCTATAATTGAGGATTGTTGTTTTTCGCGATATTTTTTGAAATTTGGGCTCTTTTACTAACATTAACACTTGCGATGAGGCACCTTTTATGCTCATTTCTTGTCTTGAATCATTTATTCTGGGTTTTATTTTGTTTATTTGATGAAAATGAACAACAATACTCACCATGGAAACATTTTTGTTTGATTTGCGTCGAGTGAGAATTTCACCTAGAACCCAAAGGGGGGGGGTATTGAAACTTTTCATGGAAAAATGAGAAAAATTAAAATTTCTAAAAATGAAATAAATGCCTCCTATACACCTCAAACATTCACTCTATAATGGAAGATTGTAGTTTTTTGCGATATTTTTTGAAATTTGGGCTCTTTTACTAACATAAACACTTGCGATGAGGCATCTTTTATGCTCATTTCTTGTGTTTAATGATTTATTCTGGGTTTTATTTTATTTATTTAATGAAATTGAACAACAATACACACCATGGAAACATTTTTGTTTGATTTGTGTCGAGTGAGAATTTCACCTAGAACCCAAAGGGGGGGGTATTGGCACTTTTCATGGAAAAATGAGAAAATTTAAAATTTCTAAAAATGAAATAAATGCCTTCTATACACCTCAAACATTCACTCTATAATGGAAGATTGTAGTTTTTTGCGATATTTTTTGAAATTTGGGCTCTTTTA
Organism: Hetaerina americana; assembly: GCF_022747635.1. Classification (NCBI taxonomy): domain Eukaryota; kingdom Metazoa; phylum Arthropoda; class Insecta; order Odonata; family Calopterygidae; genus Hetaerina; species Hetaerina americana. The sequence goes on from NW_027287585.1 coordinate 9,816, forward strand.
CTAACATTAACACTTGCGATGAGGCATCTTTTATGCTCATTTCTTGTCTTGAATGACTTATTCTGGGTTTTATTTTGTTTATTTGATGAAAATGAACAACAATACACACCATGGAAACATTTTTGTTTCATTTGTGTCGAGTGAGAATTTCACCTAGAACCCAAAGGGGGGGGTATTGGCACTTTTCATGGAAAAATGAGAAAAATTAAAATTTCTAAAAATGAAATAAATGCCTCCTATACACCTCAAACAGTCACTCTATAATGGAAGATTGTTGTTTTTCGCAATATTTTTTGAAATTTGGGCTCTTTTACTAACATTAACACTTGCGATGAGGCATCTTTATGCTCATTTCTTGTCTTGAATGATTTATTCTGGGTTTTATTTTGTTTATTTGATGAAAATGAACAACAATACACACCATGGAAACATTTTTGTTTGATTTGTGTCGAGTGAGAATTTCACCTAGAACCCAAAGGGGGGGGTATTGGCACTTTTCATGCAAAAATGTGAAAAATTAAAATTTCTAAAAATGAAATAAATGCCTTCTATACACCTCAAACATTCACTCTGCAATGGTAGATTGTTGTTTTTCGCGATATTTTTTGAAATTTGGGCTCTTTTACTAACATTAACACTTGCGATGAGGCATCTTTTATGCTCATTTCTTGTCTTTAATGATTAATTCTGGGTTTTATTTTGTTTATTTGATGAAAATGATCAACAATACACACCATGGAAACATTTTTGTTTGATTTGTGTCGTGTGAGAATTTCACCTAGAACCCAAAGGGGGGGGTATTGGCACTTTTCATGGAAAAATGAGAAAAATTAAAATTTCCAAAAATGAAATAAATGCCTTCTATACACCTGACATTCACTCTATAATGGAAGATTGTTGTTTTTCGCGATATTTTTTGAAATTTGGGCTCTTTTACTAACATTAACACTTGCGATGAGGCATCTTTTATGCTCATTTTTTGTCTTTAATGATTTATTCTGGGTTTTATTTTGTTTAATTGATGAAAATGAACAACAATACACACCATGGAAACATTTTTGTTTGATTTGTGTCGAGTGAGAATTTCAACTAGAACCCGAAGGGGGGGGTATTGGCACTTTTCATGGAAAAATGAGAAAAATTAAAATTTCTAAAAATGAAATAAATGCCTCCTATACACCTCAAACAGTCACTCTATAATGGAAGATTGTTGTTTTTCGCAATATTTTTTGAAATTTGGGCTCTTTTACTAACATTAACACTTGCGATGAGGCATCTTTTATGCTCATTTCTTGTCTTTAATGATTTATTCTGGGTTTTATTTTGTTTATTTGATGAAAATGAACAACAATACACACCATGGAAACATTTTTGTTTCATTTGTGTCGAGTGAGAATTTCACCTAGAACCCAAAGGGGGGGGTATTGGCACTTTTCATGGAAAAATGAGAAAAATTAAAATTTCTAAAAATGAAATAAATGCCTCCTATACACCTCAAACAGTCACTCTATAATGGAAGATTGTTGTTTTTCGCAATATTTTTTGAAATTTGGGCTCTTTTACTAACATTAACACTTGCGATGAGGCATCTTTATGCTCATTTCTTGTCTTGAATGATTTATTCTGGGTTTTATTTTGTTTATTTGATGAAAATGAACAACAATAAACACCATGGAAACATTTTTGATGAGGCATCTTTTATGCTCATTTCTTGTCTTTAATGATTTATTCTGGGTTTTATTTTGTTTATTTGATGAAAATGAACAACAATACACACCATGGAAACATTTTTGTTTGATTTGTGTCGAGTGAGAATTTCAACTAGAACCCGAAGGGGGGGGTATTGGCACTTTTCATGCAAAAATGTGAAAAATTAAAATTTCTAAAAATGAAATAAATGCCTCCTATACACCTCAAACAGTCACTCTATAATGGAAGATTGTTGTTTTTCGCAATATTTTTTGAAATTTGGGCTCTTTTACTAACATTAACACTTGCGATGAGGCATCTTTTATGCTCATTTCTTGTCTTTAATAATTAATTCTGGGTTTTATTTTGTTTATTTGATGAAAATGAACAACAATACACACCATGGAAACATTTTTGTTTGATTTGTGTCGAGTGAGAATTTCACCTAGAACCCAAAGGGGGGGGGGTATTGGCACTTGTCATGGAAAAATGAGAAAAATTAAAATTTCTAAAAATGAAATAAATGCCTCCTATACACCTCAAACAGTCACTCTATAATGGAAGATTGTTGTTTTTCGCAATATTTTTTGAAATTTGGGCTCTTTTACTAACATTAACACTTGCGATGAGGCATCTATATGCTCATTTCTTGTCTTGAATGATTTATTCTGGGTTTTATTTTGTTTATTTGATGAAAATGAACAACAATACACACCATGGAAACATTTTTGTTTGATTTGTGTCGAGTGAGAATTTCACCTAGAACCCAAAGGGGGGGGTATTGGCACTTTTCATGCAAAAATGTGAAAAATTAAAATTTCTAAAAATGAAATAAATGCCTTCTATACACCTCAAACATTCACTCTATAATGGAAGATTGTTGTTTTTCGCAATATTTTTTGAAATTTGGGCTCTTTTACTAACATTAACACTTGCGATGAGGCATCTTTTATGCTCATTTCTTGTCTTGAATGATTTATTCTGGGTTTTATTTTGTTTATTTGATGAAAATGAACAACAATACACACCATGGAAACATTTTTGTTTGATTTGTGTTGAGTGAGTTTTTCACCTAGAACCCAAAGGGGGGGGGGGGGGGGTATTGGCACTTTTCATGGAAAAATGAGAAAAATTAAAATTTCTAAAAATGAAATAAATGCCTTCTATACACCTCAAACATTCACTCTATAATTGAAGATTGTTGTTTTTCGCGATATTTTTTGAAATTTGGGCTCTTTTACTAACATTAACACTTGCGATGAGGCATCTTTTATGCTCATTTCTTGTCTTTAATAATTAATTCTGGGTTTTATTTTGTTTATTTGATGAAAATGAACAACAATACACACCATGGAAACATTTTTGTTTGATTTGTGTCGAGTGAGAATTTCACCTAGAACCCAAAGGGGGGGGTATTGGCACTTTTCATGGAAAAATGGGAAAAATTAAAATTTCTAAAAATGAAATAAATGCCTTCTATACACCTCAAACATTCACTCTATAATGGAAGATTGTTGTTTTTCGCAATATTTTTTGAAATTTGGGCTCTTTTATTAACATTAACACTTGCGATGAGGCATCTTTTATGCTCATTTCTTGTCTTTAATGTATTATTTTGGGTTTTATTTTGTTTATTTGATGAAAATGAACAACAATACACACCATGGAAACATTTTTGTTTGATTTGCGTCGAGTGAGAATTTCACCTAGAACCCAAAGGGGGGGGTATTGAAACTTTTCATGGAAAAATGAGAAAAATTAAAATTTCCAAAAATGAAATAAATGCCTTCTATACACCTGACATTCACTCTATAATGGAAGATTGTTGTTTTTCGCGATATTTTTTGAAATTTGGGCTCTTTTACTAACATTAACACTTGCGATGAGGCATCTTTTATGCTCATTTTTTGTCTTTAATGATTTATTCTGGGTTTTATTTTGTTTAATTGATGAAAATGAACAACAATACACACCATGGAAACATTTTTGTTTGATTTGTGTCGAGTGAGAATTTCAACTAGAACCCGAAGGGGGGGGTATTGGCACTTTTCATGGAAAAATGAGAAAAATTAAAATTTCTAAAAATGAAATAAATGCCTCCTATACACCTCAAACAGTCACTCTATAATGGAAGATTGTTGTTTTTCGCAATATTTTTTGAAATTTGGGCTCTTTTACTAACATTAACACTTGCGATGAGGCATCTTTTATGCTCATTTCTTGTCTTTAATGATTTATTCTGGGTTTTATTTTGTTTATTTGATGAAAATGAACAACAATACACACCATGGAAACATTTTTGTTTCATTTGTGTCGAGTGAGAATTTCACCTAGAACCCAAAGGGGGGGGTATTGGCACTTTTCATGGAAAAATGAGAAAAATTAAAATTTCTAAAAATGAAATAAATGCCTCCTATACACCTCAAACAGTCACTCTATAATGGAAGATTGTTGTTTTTCGCAATATTTTTTGAAATTTGGGCTCTTTTACTAACATTAACACTTGCGATGAGGCATCTTTATGCTCATTTCTTGTCTTGAATGATTTATTCTGGGTTTTATTTTGTTTATTTGATGAAAATGAACAACAATAAACACCATGGAAACATTTTTGATGAGGCATCTTTTATGCTCATTTCTTGTCTTTAATGATTTATTCTGGGTTTTATTTTGTTTATTTGATGAAAATGAACAACAATACACACCATGGAAACATTTTTGTTTGATTTGTGTCGAGTGAGAATTTCAACTAGAACCCGAAGGGGGGGGTATTGGCACTTTTCATGCAAAAATGTGAAAAATTAAAATTTCTAAAAATGAAATAAATGCCTCCTATACACCTCAAACAGTCACTCTATAATGGAAGATTGTTGTTTTTCGCAATATTTTTTGAAATTTGGGCTCTTTTACTAACATTAACACTTGCGATGAGGCATCTTTTATGCTCATTTCTTGTCTTTAATAATTAATTCTGGGTTTTATTTTGTTTATTTGATGAAAATGAACAACAATACACACCATGGAAACATTTTTGTTTGATTTGTGTCGAGTGAGAATTTCACCTAGAACCCAAAGGGGGGGGGGTTTTGGCACTTGTCATGGAAAAATGAGAAAAATTAAAATTTCTAAAAATGAAATAAATGCCTCCTATACACCTCAAACAGTCACTCTATAATGGAAGATTGTTGTTTTTCGCAATATTTTTTGAAATTTGGGCTCTTTTACTAACATTAACACTTGCGATGAGGCATCTTTATGCTCATTTCTTGTCTTGAATGATTTATTCTGGGTTTTATTTTGTTTATTTGATGAAAATGAACAACAATACACACCATGGAAACATTTTTGTTTGATTTGTGTCGAGTGAGAATTTCACCTAGAACCCAAAGGGGGGGGTATTGGCACTTTTCATGCAAAAATGTGAAAAATTAAAATTTCTAAAAATGAAATAAATGCCTTCTATACACCTCAAACATTCACTCTATAATGGAAGATTGTTGTTTTTCGCAATATTTTTTGAAATTTGGGCTCTTTTACTAACATTAACACTTGCGATGAGGCATCTTTTATGCTCATTTCTTGTCTTGAATGATTTATTCTGGGTTTTATTTTGTTTATTTGATGAAAATGAACAACAATACACACCATGGAAACATTTTTGTTTGATTTGTGTTGAGTGAGTTTTTCACCTAGAACCCAAAGGGGGGGGGGGGGGGTATTGGCACTTTTCATGGAAAAATGAGAAAAATTAAAATTTCTAAAAATGAAATAAATGCCTTCTATACACCTCAAACATTCACTCTATAATTGAAGATTGTTGTTTTTCGCGATATTTTTTGAAATTTGGGCTCTTTTACTAACATTAACACTTGCGATGAGGCATCTTTTATGCTCATTTCTTGTCTTTAATAATTAATTCTGGGTTTTATTTTGTTTATTTGATGAAAATGAACAACAATACACACCATGGAAACATTTTTGTTTGATTTGTGTCGAGTGAGAATTTCACCTAGAACCCAAAGGGGGGGGTATTGGCACTTTTCATGGAAAAATGGGAAAAATTAAAATTTCTAAAAATGAAATAAATGCCTTCTATACACCTCAAACATTCACTCTATAATGGAAGATTGTTGTTTTTCGCAATATTTTTTGAAATTTGGGCTCTTTTATTAACATTAACACTTGCGATGAGGCATCTTTTATGCTCATTTCTTGTCTTTAATGTATTATTTTGGGTTTTATTTTGTTTATTTGATGAAAATGAACAACAATACACACCATGGAAACATTTTTGTTTGATTTGCGTCGAGTGAGAATTTCACCTAGAACCCAAAGGGGGGGGTATTGAAACTTTTCATGGAAAAATGAGAAAAATTAAAATTTCTAAAAATGAAATAAATGTCTCCTATACACCTCAAACATTCACTCTATAATGGAAGATTGTAGTTTTTTGCGATATTTTTTGAAATTTGGGCTCTTTTACTAACATTAACACTTGCGATGAGGCATCTTTTATGCTCATTTCTTGTGTTTAATGATTTATTCTGGGTTTTATTTTATTTATTTAATGAAATTGAACAACAATACACACCATGGAAACATTTTTGTTTGATTTGTGTCGAGTGAGAATTTCACCTAGAACCCAAAGGGGGGGGTATTGGCACTTTTCATGGAAAAATGAGAAAATTTAAAATTTCTAAAAATGAAATAAATGCCTTCTATACACCTCAAACATTCACTCTATAATGGAAGATTGTAGTTTTTTGCGATATTTTTTGAAATTTGGGCTCTTTTACTAACATTAACACTTGCGATGAGGCATCTTTTATGCTCATTTTTTGTCTTTAATGATTTATTCTGGGTTTTATTTTGTTTAATTGATGAAAATGAACAACAATACACACCATGGAAACATTTTTGTTTGATTTGTGTCGAGTGAGAATTTCAACTAGAACCCGAAGGGGGGGGTATTGGCACTTTTCATGGAAAAATGAGAAAAATTAAAATTTCTAAAAATGAAATAAATGCCTTCTATACACCTCAAACATTCACTCTATAATTGAGGATTGTTGTTTTTCGCGATATTTTTTGAAATTTTGGCTCTTTTACTAACATTAACACTTGCGATGAGGCATCTTTTATGCTCATTTCTTGTCTTTAATGATTTATTCTGGGTTTTATTTTGTTTATTTGATGAAAATGAACAACAATACACACCATGGAAACATTTTTGTTTCATTTGTGTCGAGTGAGAATTTCACCTAGAACCCAAAGGGGGGGGTATTGGCACTTTTCATGGAAAAATGAGAAAAATTAAAATTTCTAAAAATGAAATAAATGCCTCCTATACACCTCAAACAGTCACTCTATAATGGAAGATTGTTGTTTTTCGCAATATTTTTTGAAATTTGGGCTCTTTTACTAACATTAACACTTGCGATGAGGCATCTTTATGCTCATTTCTTGTCTTGAATGATTTATTCTGGGTTTTATTTTGTTTATTTGATGAAAATGAACAACAATAAACACCATGGAAACATTTTTGATGAGGCATCTTTTATGCTCATTTCTTGTCTTTAATGATTTATTCTGGGTTTTATTTTGTTTATTTGATGAAAATGAACACCAATACACACCATGGAAACATTTTTTTTTGATTTGTGTCGAGTGAGAATTTCAACTAGAACCCGAAGGGGGGGGGTATTGGCACTTTTCATGCAAAAATGTGAAAAATTAAAATTTCTAAAAATGAAATAAATGCCTCCTATACACCTCAAACAGTCACTCTATAATGGAAGATTGTTGTTTTTCGCAATATTTTTTGAAATTTGGGCTCTTTTACTAACATTAACACTTGCGATGAGGCATCTTTTATGCTCATTTCTTGTCTTTAATAATTAATTCTGGGTTTTATTTTGTTTATTTGATGAAAATGAACAACAATACACACCATGGAAACATTTTTGTTTGATTTGTGTCGAGTGAGAATTTCACCTAGAACCCAAAGGGGGGGGGGTATTGGCACTTGTCATGGAAAAATGAGAAAAATTAAAATTTCTAAAAATGAAATAAATGCCTCCTATACACCTCAAACAGTCACTCTATAATGGAAGATTGTTGTTTTTCGCAATATTTTTTGAAATTTGGGCTCTTTTACTAACATTAACACTTGCGATGAGGCATCTTTATGCTCATTTCTTGTCTTGAATGATTTATTCTGGGTTTTATTTTGTTTATTTGATGAAAATGAACAACAATACACACCATGGAAACATTTTTGTTTGATTTGTGTCGAGTGAGAATTTCACCTAGAACCCAAAGGGGGGGGTATTGGCACTTTTCATGCAAAAATGTGAAAAATTAAAATTTCTAAAAATGAAATAAATGCCTTCTATACACCTCAAACATTCACTCTATAATTGAAGATTGTTGTTTTTCGCGATATTTTTTGAAATTTGGGCTCTTTTACTAACATTAACACTTGCGATGAGGCATCTTTTATGCTCATTTCTTGTCTTGAATGATTTATTCTGGGTTTTATTTTGTTTATTTGATGAAAATGAACAACAATACACACCATGGAAACATTTTTGTTTGATTTGTGTTGAGTGAGTTTTTCACCTAGAACCCAAAGGGGGGGGTATTGGCACTTTTCATGGAAAAATGGGAAAAATTAAAATTTCTAAAAATGAAATAAATGCCTTCTATACACCTCAAACATTCACTCTATAATTGAGGATTGTTGTTTTTCGCGATATTTTTTGAAATTTTTTGAAATTTGGGCTCTTTTACTAACATTAACACTTGCGATGAGGCATCTTTTATGCTCATTTCTTGTCTTTAATAATTAATTCTGGGTTTTATTTTGTTTATTTGATGAAAATGAACAACAATACACACCATGGAAACATTTTTGTTTGATTTGTGTCGAGTGAGAATTTCACCTAGAACCCAAAGGGGGGGGTATTGGCACTTTTCATGGAAAAATGGGAAAAATTAAAATTTCTAAAAATGAAATAAATGCCTTCTATACACCTCAAACATTCACTCTATAATTGAGGATTGTTGTTTTTCGCGATATTTTTTGAAATTTGGGCTCTTTTACTAACATTAACACTTGCGATGAGGCACCTTTTATGCTCATTTCTTGTCTTGAATCATTTATTCTGGGTTTTATTTTGTTTATTTGATGAAAATGAACAACAATACTCACCATGGAAACATTTTTGTTTGATTTGCGTCGAGTGAGAATTTCACCTAGAACCCAAAGGGGGGGGTATTGAAACTTTTCATGGAAAAATGAGAAAAATTAAAATTTCTAAAAATGAAATAAATGCCTCCTATACACCTCAAACATTCACTCTATAATGGAAGATTGTAGTTTTTTGCGATATTTTTTGAAATTTGGGCTCTTTTACTAACATTAACACTTGCGATGAGGCATCTTTTATGCTCATTTCTTGTGTTTAATGATTTATTCTGGGTTTTATTTTATTTATTTAATGAAATTGAACAACAATACACACCATGGAAACATTTTTGTTTGATTTGTGTCGAGTGAGAATTTCACCTAGAACCCAAAGGGGGGGGTATTGGCACTTTTCATGGAAAAATGAGAAAATTTAAAATTTCTAAAAATGAAATAAATGCCTTCTATACACCTCAAACATTCACTCTATAATGGAAGATTGTAGTTTTTTGCGATATTTTTTGAAATTTGGGCTCTTTTACTAACATTAACACTTGCGATGAGGCATCTTTTATGCTTATTTCTTGTCTTGAATGACTTATTCTGGGTTTTATTTTGTTTATTTGATGAAAATGAACAACAATACACACCATGGAAACATTTTTGTTTCATTTGTGTCGAGTGAGAATTTCACCTAGAACCCAAAGGGGGGGGTATTGGCACTTTTCATGGAAAAATGAGAAAAATTAAAATTTCTAAAAATGAAATAAATGCCTCCTATACACCTCAAACAGTCACTCTATAATGGAAGATTGTTGTTTTTCGCAATATTTTTTGAAATTTGGGCTCTTTTACTAACATTAACACTTGCGATGAGGCATCTTTATGCTCATTTCTTGTCTTGAATGATTTATTCTGGGTTTTATTTTGTTTATTTGATGAAAATGAACAACAATACACACCATGGAAACATTTTTGTTTGATTTGTGTCGAGTGAGAATTTCACCTAGAACCCAAAGGGGGGGGTATTGGCACTTTTCATGCAAAAATGTGAAAAATTAAAATTTCTAAAAATGAAATAAATGCCTTCTATACACCTCAAACATTCACTCTGCAATGGTAGATTGTTGTTTTTCGCGATATTTTTTGAAATTTGGGCTCTTTTACTAACATTAACACTTGCGATGAGGCATCTTTTATGCTCATTTCTTGTCTTTAATGATTAATTCTGGGTTTTATTTTGTTTATTTGATGAAAATGATCAACAATACACACCATGGAAACATTTTTGTTTGATTTGTGTCGTGTGAGAATTTCACCTAGAACCCAAAGGGGGGGGTATTGGCACTTTTCATGGAAAAATGAGAAAAATTAAAATTTCTAAAAATGAAATAAATGCCTTCTATACACCTGACATTCACTCTATAATGGAAGATTGTTGTTTTTCGCGATATTTTTTGAAATTTGGGCTCTTTTACTAACATTAACACTTGCGATGAGGCATCTTTTATGCTCATTTTTTGTCTTTAATGATTTATTCTGGGTTTTATTTTGTTTAATTGATGAAAATGAACAACAATACACACCATGGAAACATTTTTGTTTGATTTGTGTCGAGTGAGAATTTCAACTAGAACCCGAAGGGGGGGGTATTGGCACTTTTCATGGAAAAATGAGAAAAATTAAAATTTCTAAAAATGAAATAAATGCCTTCTATACACCTCAAACATTCACTCTATAATTGAGGATTGTTGTTTTTCGCGATATTTTTTGAAATTTTGGCTCTTTTACTAACATTAACACTTGCGATGAGGCATCTTTTATGCTCATTTCTTGTCTTTAATGATTTATTCTGGGTTTTATTTTGTTTATTTGATGAAAATGAACAACAATACACACCATGGAAACATTTTTGTTTCATTTGTGTCGAGTGAGAATTTCAACTAGAACCCGAAGGGGGGGGTATTGGCACTTTTCATGCAAAAATGAGAAAAATTAAAATTTCTAAAAATGAAATAAATGCCTCCTATACACCTCAAACAGTCACTCTATAATGGAAGATTGTTGTTTTTCGCAATATTTTTTGAAATTTGGGCTCTTTTACTAACATTAACACTTGCGATGAGGCATCTTTTATGCTCATTTCTTGTCTTGAATGATTTATTCTGGGTTTTATTTTGTTTATTTGATGAAAATGAACAACAATACACACCATGGAAACATTTTTGTTTGATTTGTGTTGAGTGAGTTTTTCACCTAGAACCCAAAGGGGGGGGGGGTATTGGCACTTTTCATGGAAAAATGAGAAAATTTAAAATTTCTAAAAATGAAATAAATGCCTTCTATACACCTCAAACATTCACTCTATAATTGAAGATTGTTGTTTTTCGCGATATTTTTTGAAATTTGGGCTCTTTTACTAACATTAACACTTGCGATGAGGCATCTTTTATGCTCATTTCTTGTCTTTAATAATTAATTCTGGGTTTTATTTTGTTTATTTGATGAAAAATGAACAACAATACACACCATGGAAACATTTTTGTTTGATTTGTGTCGAGTGAGAATTTCACCTAGAACCCAAAGGGGGGGGGTATTGGCACTTTTCATGGAAAAATGGGAAAAATTAAAATTTCTAAAAATGAAATAAATGCCTTCTATACACCTCAAACATTCACTCTATAATTGAGGATTGTTGTTTTTCGCGATATTTTTTGAAATTTGGGCTCTTTTACTAACATTAACACTTGCGATGAGGCACCTTTTATGCTCATTTCTTGTCTTGAATCATTTATTCTGGGTTTTATTTTGTTTATTTGATGAAAATGAACAACAATACTCACCATGGAAACATTTTTGTTTGATTTGCGTCGAGTGAGAATTTCACCTAGAACCCAAAGGGGGGGGTATTGAAACTTTTCATGGAAAAATGAGAAAAATTAAAATTTCTAAAAATGAAATAAATGCCTCCTATACACCTCAAACATTCACTCTATAATGGAAGATTGTAGTTTTTTGCGATATTTTTTGAAATTTGGGCTCTTTTACTAACATAAACACTTGCGATGAGGCATCTTTTATGCTCATTTCTTGTGTTTAATGATTTATTCTGGGTTTTATTTTATTTATTTAATGAAATTGAACAACAATACACACCATGGAAACATTTTTGTTTGATTTGTGTCGAGTGAGAATTTCACCTAGAACCCAAAGGGGGGGGTATTGGCACTTTTCATGGAAAAATGAGAAAATTTAAAATTTCTAAAAATGAAATAAATGCCTTCTATACACCTCAAACATTCACTCTATAACGGAAGATTGTAGTTTTTTGCGATATTTTTTGAAATTTGGGCTCTTTTACTAACATTAACACTTGCGATGAGGCATCTTTTATGCTCATTTCTTGTCTTGAATGACTTATTCTGGGTTTTATTTTGTTTATTTGATGAAAATGAACAACAATACACACCATGGAAACATTTTTGTTTCATTTTAGTCGAGTGAGAATTTCACCTAGAACCCAAAGGGGGGGGTATTGGCACTTTTCATGGAAAAATGAGAAAAATTAAAATTTCTAAAAATGAAATAAATGCCTCCTATACACCTCAAACAGTCACTCTATAATGGAAGATTGTTGTTTTTCGCAATATTTTTTGAAATTTGGGCTCTTTTACTAACATTAACACTTGCGATGAGGCATCTTTATGCTCATTTCTTGTCTTGAATGATTTATTCTGGTTTTATTTTGTTTATTTGATGAAAATGAACAACAATACACACCATGGAAACATTTTTGTTTGATTTGTGTCGAGTGAGAATTTCACCTAGAACCCAAAGGGGGGGGTATTGGCACTTTTCATGCAAAAATGTGAAAAATTAAAATTTCTAAAAATGAAATAAATGCCTTCTATACACCTCAAACATTCACTCTGCAATGGTAGATTGTTGTTTTTCGCGATATTTTTTGAAATTTGGGCTCTTTTACTAACATTAACACTTGCGATGAGGCATCTTTTATGCTCATTTCTTGTCTTTAATGATTAATTCTGGGTTTTATTTTGTTTATTTGATGAAAATGATCAACAATACACACCATGGAAACATTTTTGTTTGATTTGTGTCGTGTGAGAATTTCACCTAGAACCCAAAGGGGGGGGTATTGGCACTTTTCATGGAAAAATGAGAAAAATTAAAATTTCCAAAAATGAAATAAATGCCTTCTATACACCTTACATTCACTCTATAATGGAAGATTGTTGTTTTTCGCGATATTTTTTGAAATTTGGGCTCTTTTACTAACATTAACACTTGCGATGAGGCATCTTTTATGCTCATTTTTTGTCTTTAATGATTTATTCTGGGTTTTATTTTGTTTAATTGATGAAAATGAACAACAATACACACCATGGAAACATTTTTGTTTGATTTGTGTCGAGTGAGAATTTCAACTAGAACCCGAAGGGGGGGGTATTGGCACTTTTCATGGAAAAATGAGAAAATTAAAATTTCTAAAAATGAAATAAATGCCTCCTATACACCTCAAACAGTCACTCTATAATGGAAGATTGTTGTTTTTCGCAATATTTTTTGAAATTTGGGCTCTTTTACTAACATTAACACTTGCGATGAGGCATCTTTATGCTCATTTCTTGTCTTGAATGATTTATTCTGGGTTTTATTTTGTTTATTTGATGAAAATGAACAACAATAAACACCATGGAAACATTTTTGATGAGGCATCTTTTATGCTCATTTCTTGTCTTTAATAATTAATTCTGGGTTTTATTTTGTTTATTTGATGAAAATGATCAACAATACACACCATGGAAACATTTTTGTTTGATTTGTGTCGTGTGAGAATTTCACCTAGAACCCAAAGGGGGGGGTATTGGCACTTTTCATGGAAAAATGAGAAAAATTAAAATTTCTAAAAATGAAATAAATGCCTCCTATACACCTCAAACATTCACTCTATAATGGAAGATTGTAGTTTTTTGCGATATTTTTTGAAATTTGGGCTCTTTTACTAACATTAACACTTGCGCTGAGGCATCTTTTATGCTCATTTCTTGTCTTTAATGATTTATTCTGGGTTTTATTTTGTTTATTTGATGAAAATGAACAACAATAAACACCATGGAAACATTTTTGTTTGATTTGTGTCGTGTGAGAATTTCACCTAGAACCCAAAGGGGGGGGGGGGGGGGTATTGGCACATTTCATGGAAAAATGAGAAAAATTATAATTTCTAAAAATGAAATAAATGCCTTCTATACACCTCAAACATTCACTCTATAATTAAAGATTGTTGTTTTTCGCAATATTTTTTGAAATTTGGGCTCTTTTACTAACATTAACACTTGCGATGAGGCATCTTTTATGCTCATTTCTTGTCTTTAATGATTTATTCTGGGTTTTATTTTGTTTATTTGATGAAAATGAACAACAATACACACCATGGAAACATTTTTGTTTGATTTGTGTCGAGTGAGAATTTCACCTAGAACCCAAAGGGGGGGGTATTGGCACTTTTCATGCAAAAATGTGAAAAATTAAAATTTCTAAAAATGAAATAAATGCCTTCTATACACCTCAAACATTCACTCTATAATGGTAGATTGTTGTTTTTCGCGATATTTTTTGAAATTTGGGCTCTTTTACTAACATTAACACTTGCGATGAGGCACTTTTTATGCTCATTTCTTGTCTTGAATGATTTATTCTGGGTTTTATTTTGTTTATTTGATGAAAATGAACAACAATAAACACCATGGAAACATTTTTGTTTGATTTGTGTTGAGTGAGTTTTTCACCTAGAACCCAAAGGGGGGGGTATTGGCACTTTTCATGGAAAAATGAGAAAATTTAAAATTTCTAAAAATGAAATAAATGCCTTCTATACACCTCAAACATTCACTCTTTAATGGAAGATTGTTGTTTTTCGCAATATTTTTTTAAATTTGGGCTCTTTTACTTACATTAACACTTGCGATGAGGCATCTTTTTATGCTCATTTCTTGTCTTTAATAATTAATTCTGGGTTTTATTTTGTTTATTTGATGAAAATGAACAACAATACACACCATGGAAACATTTTTGTTTGATTTGTGTCGAGTGAGAATTTCACCTAGAACCCAAAGGGGGGGGTATTGGCACTTTTCATGGAAAAATGAGAAAATTTAAAATTTCTAAAAATGAAATAAATGCCTTCTATACACCTCAAACATTCACTCTATAATGGAAGATTGTAGTTTTTTGCGATATTTTTTGAAATTTGGGCTCTTTTACTAACATTAACACTTGCGATGAGGCATCTTTTATGCTCATTTCTTGTCTTGAATGACTTATTCTGGGTTTTATTTTGTTTATTTGATGAAAATGAACAACAATAAACACCATGGAAACATTTTTGTTTGATTTGTGTCGAGTGAGAATTTCACCCAGAACCCATAGGGGGGGGTATTGGCACTTTTCATGGAAAAATGAGAAAAATTAAAATTTCTAAAAATGAAATAAATGCCTTCTATACACCTCAAACATTCACTCTATAATTGAGGATTGTTGTTTTTCGCGATATTTTTTGAAATTTTGGCTCTTTTACTAACATTAACACTTGCGATGAGGCATCTTTTATGCTCATTTCTTGTCTTTAATGATTTATTCTGGGTTTTATTTTGTTTATTTGATGAAAATGAACAACAATACACACCATGGAAACATTTTTGTTTGATTGTGTCGAGTGAGAAATTCACCTAGAACCCAAAGGGTATTGGCACTTTTCATGCAAAAATGTGAAAAATTAAAATTTCTAAAAATGAAATAAATGCCTTCTATACACCTCAAACATTCACTCTATAATTGAGGATTGTTGTTTTTCGCGATATTTTTTGAAATTTTGGCTCTTTTACTAACATTAACACTTGCGATGAGGCATCTTTTATGCTCATTTCTTGTCTTTAATAATTAATTCTGGGTTTTATTTTGTTTATTTGATGAAAATGAACAACAATACACACCATGGAAACATTTTTGTTTGATTTGTGTCGAGTGAGAATTTCACCTAGAACCCAAAGGGGGGGGTATTGGCACTTTTCATGCAAAAATGTGAAAAATTAAAATTTCTAAAAATGAAATAAATGCCTTCTATACACCTCAAACATTCACTCTATAATGGTAGATTGTTGTTTTTCGCGATATTTTTTGAAATTTGGGCTCTTTTACTAACATTAACACTTGCGATGAGGCACCTTTTATGCTCATTTCTTGTCTTGAATGATTTATTCTGGGTTTTATTTTGTTTATTTGATGAAAATGAACAACAATACTCACCATGGAAACATTTTTGTTTGATTTGTGTCGAGTGAGAATTTCACCTAGGACCCAAAGGGGGGGGTATTGGCACTTTTCAAGGAAAAATGAGAAAAATTAAAATTTCTAAAAATGAAATAAATGCCTCCTATACACCTCAAACATTCACTCTATAATGGAAGATTGTAGTTTTTTGCGATATTTTTTGAAATTTGGGCTCTTTTACTAACATTAACACTTGCGCTGAGGCATCTTTTATGCTCATTTCTTGTCTTTAATGATTTATTCTGGGTTTTATTTTGTTTATTTGATGAAAATGAACAACAATAAACACCATGGAAACATTTTTGTTTGATTTGTGTCGTGTGAGAATTTCACCTAGAACCCAAAGGGGGGGGGGGGGGTATTGGCACATTTCATGGAAAAATGAGAAAAATTATAATTTCTAAAAATGAAATAAATGCCTTCTATACACCTCAAACATTCACTCTATAATTAAAGATTGTTGTTTTTCGCAATATTTTTTGAAATTTGGGCTCTTTTACTAACATTAACACTTGCGATGAGGCATCTTTTATGCTCATTTCTTGTCTTTAATGATTTATTCTGGGTTTTATTTTGTTTATTTGATGAAAATGAACAACAATACACACCATGGAAACATTTTTGTTTGATTTGTGTCGAGTGAGAATTTCACCTAGAACCCAAAGGGGGGGGTATTGGCACTTTTCTTGCAAAAATGTGAAAAATTAAAATTTCTAAAAATGAAATAAATGCCTTCTATACACCTCAAACATTCACTCTATAATGGTAGATTGTTGTTTTTCGCGATATTTTTTGAAATTTGGGCTCTTTTACTAACATTAACACTTGCGATGAGGCACTTTTTATGCTCATTTCTTGTCTTGAATGATTTATTCTGGGTTTTATTTTGTTTATTTGATGAAAATGAACAACAATAAACACCATGGAAACATTTTTGTTTGATTTGTGTTGAGTGAGTTTTTCACCTAGAACCCAAAGGGGGGGGTATTGGCACTTTTCATGGAAAAATGAGAAAATTTAAAATTTCTAAAAATGAAATAAATGCCTTCTATACACCTCAAACATTCACTCTTTAATGGAAGATTGTTGTTTTTTGCAATATTTTTTTAAATTTGGGCTCTTTTACTTACATTAACACTTGCGATGAGGCATCTTTTATGCTCATTTCTTGTCTTTAATAATTAATTCTGGGTTTTATTTTGTTTATTTGATGAAAATGAACAACAATACACACCATGGAAACATTTTTGTTTGATTTGTGTCGAGTGAGAATTTCACCTAGAACCCAAAGGGGGGGGTATTGGCACTTTTCATGGAAAAATGAGAAAATTTAAAATTTCTAAAAATGAAATAAATGCCTTCTATACACCTCAAACATTCACTCTATAATGGAAGATTGTAGTTTTTTGCGATATTTTTTGAAATTTGGGCTCTTTTACTAACATTAACACTTGCGATGAGGCATCTTTTATGCTCATTTCTTGTCTTGAATGACTTATTCTGGGTTTTATTTTGTTTATTTGATGAAAATGAACAACAATAAACACCATGGAAACATTTTTGTTTGATTTGTGTCGAGTGAGAATTTCACCCAGAACCCAAAGGGGGGGGTATTGGCACTTTTCATGGAAAAATGAGAAAAATTAAAATTTCTAAAAATGAAATAAATGCCTTCTATACACCTCAAACATTCACTCTATAATTGAGGATTGTTGTTTTTCGCGATATTTTTTGAAATTTTGGCTCTTTTACTAACATTAACACTTGCGATGAGGCATCTTTTATGCTCATTTCTTGTCTTTAATGATTTATTCTGGGTTTTATTTTGTTTATTTGATGAAAATGAACAACAATACACACCATGGAAACATTTTTGTTTGATTTGTGTCGAGTGAGAAATTCACCTAGAACCCAAAGGGTATTGGCACTTTTCATGCAAAAATGTGAAAAATTAAAATTTCTAAAAATGAAATAAATGCCTTCTATACACCTCAAACATTCACTCTATAATTGAGGATTGTTGTTTTTCGCGATATTTTTTGAAATTTTGGCTCTTTTACTAACATTAACACTTGCGATGAGGCATCTTTTATGCTCATTTCTTGTCTTTAATAATTAATTCTGGGTTTTATTTTGTTTATTTGATGAAAATGAACAACAATACACACCATGGAAACATTTTTGTTTGATTTGTGTCGAGTGAGAATTTCACCTAGAACCCAAAGGGGGGGGTATTGGCACTTTTCATGCAAAAATGTGAAAAATTAAAATTTCTAAAAATGAAATAAATGCCTTCTATACACCTCAAACATTCACTCTATAATGGTAGATTGTTGTTTTTCGCGATATTTTTTGAAATTTGGGCTCTTTTACTAACATTAACACTTGCGATGAGGCACCTTTTATGCTCATTTCTTGTCTTGAATGATTTATTCTGGGTTTTATTTTGTTTATTTGATGAAAATGAACAACAATACTCACCATGGAAACATTTTTGTTTGATTTGTGTCGAGTGAGAATTTCACCTAGGACCCAAAGGGGGGGGTATTGGCACTTTTCATGGAAAAATGAGAAAAATTAAAATTTCTAAAAATGAAATAAATGCCTTCTATACACCTCAAACATTCACTCTATAATTGAAGATTGTTGTTTTTCGCGATATTTTTTGAAATTTGGGCTCTTTTACTAACATTAACACTTGCGATGAGGCATCTTTTATGCTCATTTCTTGTCTTTAATAATTAATTCTGGGTTTTATTTTGTTTATTTGATGAAAATGAACAACAATACACACCATGGAAACATTTTTGTTTGATTTGTGTCGAGTGAGAATTTCACCTAGAACCCAAAGGGGGGGGTATTGGCACTTTTCATGCAAAAATGTGAAAAATTAAAATTTCTAAAAATTAAATAAATGCCTTCTATACACCTCAAACATTCACTCTATAATGGAAGATTGTAGTTTTTTGCGATATTTTTTGAAATTTGGGCTCTTTTACTAACATTAACACTTGCGATGAGGCATCTTTTATGCTCATTTCTTGTCTTGAATGACTTATTCTGGGTTTTATTTTGTTTATTTGATGAAAATGAACAACAATAAACACCATGGAAACATTTTTGTTTGATTTGTGTCGAGTGAGAATTTCACCCAGAACCCAAAGGGGGGGGTATTGGCACTTTTCATGGAAAAATGAGAAAAATTAAAATTTCTAAAAATGAAATAAATACCTTCTATACACCTCAAACATTCACTCTATAATTGAGGATTGTTGTTTTTCGCGATATTTTTTGAAATTTTGGCTCTTTTACTAACATTAACACTTGCGATGAGGCATCTTTTATGCTCATTTCTTGTCTTTAATGATTTATTCTGGGTTTTATTTTGTTTATTTGATGAAAATGAACAACAATACACACCATGGAAACATTTTTGTTTGATTTGTGTCGAGTGAGAAATTCACTTAGAACCCAAAGGGGGGGGTATTGGCACTTTTCATGCAAAAATGTGGAAAATTAAAATTTCTAAAAATGAAATAAATGCCTTCTATACACCTCAAACATTCACTGTATAATTGAGGATTGTTGTTTTTCGCGATATTTTTTGAAATTTTGGCTCTTTTACTAACATTAACACTTGCGATGAGGCATCTTTTATGCTCATTTCTTGTCTTTAATAATTAATTCTGGGTTTTATTTTGTTTATTTGATGAAAATGAACAACAATACACACCATGGAAACATTTTTGTTTGATTTGTGTCGAGTGAGAATTTCACCTAGAACCCAAAGGGGGGGGTATTGGCACTTTTCATGCAAAAATGTGAAAAATTAAAATTTCTAAAAATGAAATAAATGCCTTCTATACACCTCAAACATTCACTCTATAATGGTAGATTGTTGTTTTTCGCGATATTTTTTGAAATTTGGGCTCTTTTACTAACATTAACACTTGCGATGAGGCACCTTTTATGCTCATTTCTTGTCTTGAATGATTTATTCTGGGTTTTATTTTGTTTATTTGATGAAAATGAACAACAATACTCACCATGGAAACATTTTTGTTTGATTTGTGTCGAGTGAGAATTTCACCTAGGACCCAAAGGGGGGGGTATTGGCACTTTTCATGGAAAAATGAGAAAAATTAAAATTTCTAAAAATGTAATAAATGCCTTCTATACACCTGAAACATTCACTCTATAAAGGAAGATTGTTGTTTTTCGCGATATTTTTTGAAATTTGGGCTCTTTTACCAACATTAACACTTGCGATGAGGCTCCTTTTATGCTCATTTCTTGTCTTTAATGATTTATTCTGGGTTTTATTTTGTTTATTTGATGAAAATGAACAACAATACACACCATGGAAACATTTTTGTTTGATTTGTGTCGAGTGAGAAATTCACCTAGAACCCAAAGGGGGGGGGTATTGGCACTTTTCATGCAAAAATGTGGAAAATTAAAATTTCTAAAAATGAAATAAATGCCTTCTATACACCTCAAACATTCACTCTATAATTGAGGATTGTTGTTTTTCGCGATATTTTTTGAAATTTTGGCTCTTTTACTAACATTAACACTTGCGATGAGGCATCTTTTATGCTCATTTCTTGTCTTTAATAATTAATTCTGGGTTTTATTTTGTTTATTTGATGAAAATGAACAACAATACACACCATGGAAACATTTTTGTTTGATTTGTGTCGAGTGAGAATTTCACCTAGAACCCAAAGGGGGGGGTATTGGCACTTTTCATGCAAAAAAGTGAAAAATTAAAATTTCTAAAAATGAAATAAATGCCTTCTATACACCTCAAACATTCACTCTATAATGGTAGATTGTTGTTTTTCGCGATATTTTTTGAAATTTGGGCTCTTTTACTAACATTAACACTTGCGATGAGGCACCTTTTATGCTCATTTCTTGTCTTGAATGATTTATTCTGGGTTTTATTTTGTTTATTTGATGAAAATGAACAACAATACTCACCATGGAAACATTTTTGTTTGATTTGTGTCGAGTGAGAATTTCACCTAGGACCCAAAGGGGGGGGTATTGGCACTTTTCATGGAAAAATGAGAAAAATTAAAATTTCTAAAAATGTAATAAATGCCTTCTATACACCTGAAACATTCACTCTATAATGCATATTTTTTTTTTCGCGATATTTTTTGAAATTTGGGCTCTTTTACCAACATTAACACTTGCGATGAGGCTCCTTTTATGCTCATTTCTTGTCTTTAATGATTTATTCTGGGTTTTATTTTGTTTATTTGATGAAAATGAACAACAATACACACCATGGAAACATTTTTGTTTGATTTGTGTCGAGTGAGAATTTCACCTAGAACCCAAAGGGGGGGGGTATTGGCACTTTTCATGGAAAAATGAGAAAAATTAAAATTTCTAAAAATGAAATAAATGCCTCCTATACACCTCAAACATTCACTCTATAATCGATGATTGTTGTTTTTCGCAATATTTTTTGAAATTTGGGCTCTTTTACTAACATTAACACTTGCGATGAGGCACCTTTTATGCTCATTTCTTGTCTTGAATGATTTATTCTGGGTTTTATTTTGTTTATTTGATGAAAATGAACAACAATAAACACCATGGAAACATTTTTGTTTGATTTGTGTCGTGTGAGAATTTCACCTAGAACCCAAAGGGGGGTATTGGCACTTTTCATGGAAAAATGAGAAAAATTAAAATTTCTAAAAATGAAATAAATGCCTCCTATACACCTCAAACATTCACTCTATAATGGATGATTGTTGTTTTTCGCAATATTTTTTGAAATTTGGGCTCTTTTACTAACATTAACACTTGCGATGAGGCATCTTTTATGCTCATTTCTTGTCTTTAATGTATTATTCTGGGTTTTATTTTGTTTATTTGATGAAAATGAACAACAATACACACCATGGAAACATTTTTGTTTGATTTGTGTCGAGTGAGAATATCACCTAGAACCCAAAGGGGGGGGTATTGGCACTTTTCATGGAAAAATGAGAAAAATTAAAATTTCTAAAAATGAAATAAATGCCTTCTATACACCTCAAACATTCACTCTATAATGGAAGATTGTTGTTTTTCGCAATATTTTTTGAAATTTGGGCTCTTTTACTAACATTAACACTTGCGATGAGGCATCTTTTATGCTCATTTCTTGTCTTTAATGTATTATTCTGGGTTTTATTTTGTTTATTTGATGAAAATGAACAACAATACACACCATGGAAACATTTTTGTTTGATTTGTGTCGAGTGAGAATTTCACCTAGAACCCAAAGGGGGGGGTATTGGCACTTTTCATGGAAAAATGAGAAAAATTATAATTTCTAAAAATGAAATAAATGCCTTCTATACACCTCAAACATTCACTCTATAATGGAAGATTGTAGTTTTTCGCAATATTTTTTGAAATTTGGGCTCTTTTACTAACATTAACACTTGCGCTGAGGCATCTTTTATGCTCATTTCTGGTTTTTAATGATTTATTCTGGGTTTTATTTTGTTTATTTGATGAAAATGAACAACAATACACACCTTGGAAACATTTTTGTTTGATTTGTGTCGAGTGAGAATTTCACCTAGAACCCAAAGGGGGGGGGTATTGGCACTTTTCATGGAAAAATGAGAAAAATTAAAATTTCTAAAAATGAAATAAATGCCTTCTATACACCTCAAACATTCACTCTATAATGGAAGATTGTTGTTTTTCGCAATATTTTTTGAAATTTTGGCTCTTTTACTAACATTAACACTTGCGCTGAGGCATCTTTTATGCTCATTTCTTGTCTTTAATGTATTATTCTGGGTTTTATTTTGTTTATTTGATGAAAATGAACAACAATACACACCATGGAAACATTTTTGTTTGATTTGTGTCGAGTGAGAATTTCACCTAGAACCCAAAGGGGGGGGTATTGGCACTTTTCATGGAAAAATGAGAAAAATTAAAATTTCTAAAAATGAAATAAATGCCTTCTATACACATCAAACATTCACTCTTTAATGGAAGATTGTTGTTTTTCGCAATATTTTTTGAAATTTGGGCTCTTTTACTAACATTAACACTTGCGATGAGGCATCTTTTATGCTCATTTCTTGTCTTGAATGACTTATTCTGGGTTTTATTTTGTTTATTTGATGAAAATGAACAACAATAAACACCATGGAAACATTTTTGTTTGATTTGTGTCGAGTGAGAATATCACCTAGAACCCAAAGGGGGGGGTATTGGCACTTTTCATGGAAAAATGAGAAAAATTAAAATTTCTAAAAATGAAATAAATGCCTTCTATACACCTCAAACATTCACTCTATAATGGAAGATTGTTGTTTTTCGCAATATTTTTTGAAATTTGGGCTCTTTTACTAACATTAACACTTGCGATGAGGCATCTTTTATGCTCATTTCTTGTCTTTAATGTATTATTCTGGGTTTTATTTTGTTTATTTGATGAAAATGAACAACAATACACACCATGGAAACATTTTTGTTTGATTTGTGTCGAGTGAGAATTTCACCTAGAACCCAAAGGGGGGGGTATTGGCACTTTTCATGGAAAAATGAGAAAAATTATAATTTCTAAAAATGAAATAAATGCCTTCTATACACCTCAAACATTCACTCTATAATGGAAGATTGTAGTTTTTCGCAATATTTTTTGAAATTTGGGCTCTTTTACTAACATTAACACTTGCGCTGAGGCATCTTTTATGCTCATTTCTGGTTTTTAATGATTTATTCTGGGTTTTATTTTGTTTATTTGATGAAAATGAACAACAATACACACCTTGGAAACATTTTTGTTTGATTTGTGTCGAGTGAGAATTTCACCTAGAACCCAAAGGGGGGGGGTATTGGCACTTTTCATGGAAAAATGAGAAAAATTAAAATTTCTAAAAATGAAATAAATGCCTTCTATACACCTCAAACATTCACTCTATAATGGAAGATTGTTGTTTTTCGCAATATTTTTTGAAATTTTGGCTCTTTTACTAACATTAACACTTGCGCTGAGGCATCTTTTATGCTCATTTCTTGTCTTTAATGTATTATTCTGGGTTTTATTTTGTTTATTTGATGAAAATGAACAACAATACACACCATGGAAACATTTTTGTTTGATTTGTGTCGAGTGAGAATTTCACCTAGAACCCAAAGGGGGGGGGTATTGGCACTTTTCATGGAAAAATGAGAAAAATTAAAATTTCTAAAAATGAAATAAATGCCTTCTATACACATCAAACATTCACTCTTTAATGGAAGATTGTTGTTTTTCGCAATATTTTTTGAAATTTGGGCTCTTTTACTAACATTAACACTTGCGATGAGGCATCTTTTATGCTCATTTCTTGTCTTGAATGACTTATTCTGGGTTTTATTTTGTTTATTTGATGAAAATGAACAACAATAAACACCATGGAAACATTTTTGTTTGATTTGTGTCGAGTGAGAATTTCACCCAGAACCCAAAGGGGGGGGTATTGGCACTTTTCATGGAAAAATGAGAAAAATTAAAATTTCTAAAAATGAAATAAATGCCTTCTATACACCTCAAACATTCACTCTTTAATGGAAGATTGTTGTTTTTCGCAATATTTTTTGAAATTTGGGCTCTTTTACTAACATTAACACTTGCGATGAGGCATCTTTTATGCTCATATCTTGTCTTTAATGTATTATTCTGGGTTTTATTTTGTTTATTTGATGAAAATGAACAACAATACACACCATGGAAACATTTTTGTTTGATTTGTGTCGAGTGAGAATTTCACCTAGAACCCAAAGGGGGGGGTATTGGCACTTTTCATGGAAAAATGAGAAAAATTAAAATTTCTAAAAATGAAATAAATGCCTTCTATACACCTCAAACATTCACTCTATAATTGAAGATTGTTGTTTTTCGCGATATTTTTTGAAATTTGGGCTCTTTTACTAACATTAACACTTGCGATGAGGCATCTTTTATGCTCATTTCTTGTCTTTAATAATTAATTCTGGGTTTTATTTTGTTTATTTGATGAAAATGAACAACAATACACACCAAGGAAACATTTTTGTTTGATTTGTGTCGAGTGAGAATTTCACCTAGAACCCAAAGGGGGGGGTATTGGCACATTTCATGGAAAAATGAGAAAAATTATAATTTCTAAAAATGAAATAAATGCCTTCTATACACCTCAAACATTCACTCTATAATGGAAGATTGTTGTTTTTCGCAATATTTTTTTAAATTTGGGCTCTTTTACTAACATTAACACTTGCGATGAGGCATCTTTTATGCTCATTTCTTGTCTTCAATGTATTATTCTGGGTTTTATTATATTTATTTGATGAAAATGAACAACAATACACACCATGGAAACATTTTTGTTTGATTTGTGTCGAGTGAGAATTTCACCTAGAACCCAAATGGGGGGGTATTGGCACTTTTCATGGAAAAATGAGAAAAATTAAAATTTCTAAAAATGAAATAAATGCCTTCTATACACCTCAAACATTCACTCTATAATTGAAGATTGTTGTTTTTCGCGATATTTTTTGAAATTTGGGCTCTTTTACTAACATTAACACTTGCGATGAGGCATCTTTTATGCTCATTTCTTGTCTTTAATAATTAATTCTGGGTTTTATTTTGTTTATTTGATGAAAATTATCAACAATACACACCATGGAAACATTTTTGTTTGATTTGTGTCGTGTGAGAATTTCACCTAGAACCCAAAGGGGGGGGTATTGGCACTTTTCATGGAAAAATGAGAAAAATTAAAATTTCTAAAAATGAAATAAATGCCTTCTATACACCTCAAACATTCACTCTATAATGGAAGATTGTTGTTTTTCGCAATATTTTTTGAAATTTGGGCTCTTTTACTAACATTAACACTTGCGATGAGGCATCTTTTATGCTCATTTCTTGTCTTTAATGTATTATTCTGGGTTTTATTTTGTTTATTTGATGAAAATGAACAACAATACACACCATGGAAACATTTTTGTTTGATTTGTGTCGAGTGAGAATTTCACCTAGAACCCAAAGGGGGGGGTATTGGCACTTTTCATGGAAAAATGAGAAAAATTATAATTTCTAAAAATGAAATAAATGCCTTCTATACACCTCAAACATTCACTCTATAATGGAAGATTGTAGTTTTTCGCAATATTTTTTGAAATTTGGGCTCTTTTACTAACATTAACACTTGCGCTGAGGCATCTTTTATGCTCATTTCTGGTTTTTAATGATTTATTCTGGGTTTTATTTTGTTTATTTGATGAAAATGAACAACAATACACACCTTGGAAACATTTTTGTTTGATTTGTGTCGAGTGAGAATTTCACCTAGAACCCAAAGGGGGGGGGGGGGGGTATTGGCACTTTTCATGGAAAAATGAGAAAAATTAAAATTTCTAAAAATGAAATAAATGCCTTCTATACACCTCAAACATTCACTCTATAATGGAAGATTGTTGTTTTTCGCAATATTTTTTGAAATTTGGGCTCTTTTACTAACATTAACACTTGCGATGAGGCATCTTTTATGCTCATTTCTTGTCTTGAATGACTTATTCTGGGTTTTATTTTGTTTATTTGATGAAAATGAACAACAATAAACACCATGGAAACATTTTTGTT
The DNA here is from genome assembly GCF_022747635.1 of Hetaerina americana. Classification (NCBI taxonomy): domain Eukaryota; kingdom Metazoa; phylum Arthropoda; class Insecta; order Odonata; family Calopterygidae; genus Hetaerina; species Hetaerina americana. Next base: position 36,692 of record NW_027287585.1, read on the forward strand.
TGATTTGTGTCGAGTGAGAATTTCACCTAGAACCCAAAGGGGGGGGTATTGGCACTTTTCATGGAAAAATGAGAAAAATTATAATTTCTAAAAATGAAATAAATGCCTTCTATACACCTCAAACATTCACTCTATAATGGAAGATTGTAGTTTTTCGCAATATTTTTTGAAATTTGGGCTCTTTTACTAACATTAACACTTGCGCTGAGGCATCTTTTATGCTCATTTCTGGTTTTTAATGATTTATTCTGGGTTTTATTTTGTTTATTTGATGAAAATGAACAACAATACACACCTTGGAAACATTTTTGTTTGATTTGTGTCGAGTGAGAATTTCACCTAGAACCCAAAGGGGGGGGTATTGGCACATTTCATGGAAAAATGAGAAAAATTATAATTTCTAAAAATGAAATAAATGCCTTCTATACACCTCAAACATTCACTCTATAATGGAAGATTGTTGTTTTTCGCAATATTTTTTTAAATTTGGGCTCTTTTACTAACATTAACACTTGCGATGAGGCATCTTTTATGCTCATTTCTTGTCTTCAATGTATTATTCTGGGTTTTATTATATTTATTTGATGAAAATGAACAACAATACACACCATGGAAACATTTTTGTTTGATTTGTGTCGAGTGAGAATTTCACCTAGAACCCAAATGGGGGGGGTATTGGCACTTTTCATGGAAAAATGAGAAAAATTAAAATTTCTAAAAATGAAATAAATGCCTTCTATACACCTCAAACATTCACTCTATAATTGAAGATTGTTGTTTTTCGCGATATTTTTTGAAATTTGGGCTCTTTTACTAACATTAACACTTGCGATGAGGCATCTTTTATGCTCATTTCTTGTCTTTAATAATTAATTCTGGGTTTTATTTTGTTTATTTGATGAAAATTATCAACAATACACACCATGGAAACATTTTTGTTTGATTTGTGTCGTGTGAGAATTTCACCTAGAACCCAAAGGGGGGGGTATTGGCACTTTTCATGGAAAAATGAGAAAAATTAAAATTTCTAAAAATGAAATAAATGCCTTCTATACACCTCAAACATTCACTCTATAATGGAAGATTGTTGTTTTTCGCAATATTTTTTGAAATTTGGGCTCTTTTACTAACATTAACACTTGCGATGAGGCATCTTTTATGCTCATTTCTTGTCTTTAATGTATTATTCTGGGTTTTATTTTGTTTATTTGATGAAAATGAACAACAATACACACCATGGAAACATTTTTGTTTGATTTGTGTCGAGTGAGAATTTCACCTAGAACCCAAAGGGGGGGGTATTGGCACTTTTCATGGAAAAATGAGAAAAATTATAATTTCTAAAAATGAAATAAATGCCTTCTATACACCTCAAACATTCACTCTATAATGGAAGATTGTAGTTTTTCGCAATATTTTTTGAAATTTGGGCTCTTTTACTAACATTAACACTTGCGCTGAGGCATCTTTTATGCTCATTTCTGGTTTTTAATGATTTATTCTGGGTTTTATTTTGTTTATTTGATGAAAATGAACAACAATACACACCTTGGAAACATTTTTGTTTGATTTGTGTCGAGTGAGAATTTCACCTAGAACCCAAAGGGGGGGGGGGGGGGTATTGGCACTTTTCATGGAAAAATGAGAAAAATTAAAATTTCTAAAAATGAAATAAATGCCTTCTATACACCTCAAACATTCACTCTATAATGGAAGATTGTTGTTTTTCGCAATATTTTTTGAAATTTGGGCTCTTTTACTAACATTAACACTTGCGATGAGGCATCTTTTATGCTCATTTCTTGTCTTGAATGACTTATTCTGGGTTTTATTTTGTTTATTTGATGAAAATGAACAACAATAAACACCATGGAAACATTTTTGTTTGATTTGTGTCGAGTGAGAATTTCACCTAGAACCCAAAGGGGGGGGGTATTGGCACTTTTCATGGAAAAATGAGAAAAATTATAATTTCTAAAAATGAAATAAATGCCTTCTATACACCTCAAACATTCACTCTATAATGGAAGATTGTAGTTTTTCGCAATATTTTTTGAAATTTGGGCTCTTTTACTAACATTAACACTTGCGCTGAGGCATCTTTTATGCTCATTTCTGGTTTTTAATGATTTATTCTGGGTTTTATTTTGTTTATTTGATGAAAATGAACAACAATACACACCTTGGAAACATTTTTGTTTGATTTGTGTCGAGTGAGAATTTCACCTAGAACCCAAAGGGGGGGGTATTGGCACTTTTCATGGAAAAATGAGAAAAATTAAAATTTCTAAAAATGAAATAAATGCCTTCTATACACATCAAACATTCACTCTTTAATGGAAGATTGTTGTTTTTCGCAATATTTTTTGAAATTTGGGCTCTTTTACTAACATTAACACTTGCGATGAGGCATCTTTTATGCTCATTTCTTGTCTTGAATGACTTATTCTGGGTTTTATTTTGTTTATTTGATGAAAATGAACAACAATAAACACCATGGAAACATTTTTGTTTGATTTGTGTCGAGTGAGAATTTCACCCAGAACCCAAAGGGGGGGGGGGGGGTATTGGCACTTTTCATGGAAAAATGAGAAAAATTAAAATTTCTAAAAATGAAATAAATGCCTTCTATACACCTCAAACATTCACTCTTTAATGGAAGATTGTTGTTTTTCGCAATATTTTTTGAAATTTGGGCTCTTTTACTAACATTAACACTTGCGATGAGGCATCTTTTATGCTCATATCTTGTCTTTAATGTATTATTCTGGGTTTTATTTTGTTTATTTGATGAAAATGAACAACAATACACACCATGGAAACATTTTTGTTTGATTTGTGTCGAGTGAGAATTTCACCTAGAACCCAAAGGGGGGGGTATTGGCACTTTTCATGGAAAAATGAGAAAAATTAAAATTTCTAAAAATGAAATAAATGCCTTCTATACACCTCAAACATTCACTCTATAATTGAAGATTGTTGTTTTTCGCGATATTTTTTGAAATTTGGGCTCTTTTACTAACATTAACACTTGCGATGAGGCATCTTTTATGCTCATTTCTTGTCTTTAATAATTAATTCTGGGTTTTATTTTGTTTATTTGATGAAAATGAACAACAATACACACCAAGGAAACATTTTTGTTTGATTTGTGTCGAGTGAGAATTTCACCTAGAACCCAAAGGGGGGGGTATTGGCACATTTCATGGAAAAATGAGAAAAATTATAATTTCTAAAAATGAAATAAATGCCTTCTATACACCTCAAACATTCACTCTATAATTGAAGATTGTTGTTTTTCGCGATATTTATTGAAATTTTGGCTCTTTTACTAACATTAACACCACCGATGAGGCATCTTTTATGCTCATTTCTTGTCTTTAATAATTAATTCTGGGTTTTATTTTGTTTATATGATGAAAATGAACAACAATACACACCATGGAAACATTTTTGTTTGATTTGTGTCGAGTGAGAATTTCACCTAGAACCCAAAGGGGGGGGGGTATTGGCACATTTCATGGAAAAATGAGAAAAATTATAATTTCTAAAAATGAAATAAATGCCTTCTATACACCTCAAACATTCACTCTATAATGGAAGATTGTTGTTTTTCGCAATATTTTTTTAAATTTGGGCTCTTTTACTAACATTAACACTTGCGATGAGGCATCTTTTATGCTCATTTCTTGTCTTCAATGTATTATTCTGGGTTTTATTATATTTATTTGATGAAAATGAACAACAATACACACCATGGAAACATTTTTGTTTGATTTGTGTCGAGTGAGAATTTCACCTAGAACCCAAATGGGGGGGTATTGGCACTTTTCATGGAAAAATGAGAAAAATTAAAATTTCTAAAAATGAAATAAATGCCTTCTATACACCTCAAACATTCACTCTATAATTGAAGATTGTTGTTTTTCGCGATATTTTTTGAAATTTGGGCTCTTTTACTAACATTAACACTTGCGATGAGGCATCTTTTATGCTCATTTCTTGTCTTTAATAATTAATTCTGGGTTTTATTTTGTTTATTTGATGAAAATTATCAACAATACACACCATGGAAACATTTTTGTTTGATTTGTGTCGTGTGAGAATTTCACCTAGAACCCAAAGGGGGGGGTATTGGCACTTTTCATGGAAAAATGAGAAAAATTAAAATTTCTAAAAATGAAAGAAATGCCTCCTATACACCTCAAACATTCACTCTATAATGGAAGATTGTAGTTTTTTGCGATATTTTTTGAAATTTGGGCTCTTTTACTAACATTAACACTTGCGCTGAGGCATCTTTTATGCTCATTTCTTGTCTTTAATGATTTATTCTGGGTTTTATTTTGTTTATTTGATGAAAATGAACAACAATAAACACCATGGAAACATTTTTGTTTGATTTGTGTCGTGTGAGAATTTCACCTAGAACCCAAAGGGGGGGGGGGTATTGGCACATTTCATGGAAAAATGAGAAAAATTATAATTTCTAAAAATGAAATAAATGCCTTCTATACACCTCAAACATTCACTCTATAATTAAAGATTGTTGTTTTTCGCAATATTTTTTGAAATTTGGGCTCTTTTACTAACATTAACACTTGCGATGAGGCATCTTTTATGCTCATTTCTTGTCTTTAATGATTTATTCTGGGTTTTATTTTATTTATTTGAAGAAAATGAACAACAATACACACCAAGGAAACATTTTTGTTTGATTTGTGTCGAGTGAGAATTTCACCTTGAACCCAAAGGGGGGGGTATTGGCACTTTTCATGGAAAAATGAGAAAAATTAAAATTTCTAAAAATGAAATAAATGCCTTCTATACACCTCAAACATTCACTCTTTAATGGAAGATTGTTGTTTTTCGCAATATTTTTTGAAATTTGGGCTCTTTTACTAACATTAACACTTGCGATGAGGCATCTTTTATGCTCATTTCTTGTCTTTAATGTATTATTCTGGGTTTTATTTTGTTTATTTGATGAAAATGAACAACAATACACACCATGGAAACATTTTTGTTTGATTTGTGTCGAGTGAGAATTTCACCTAGAACCCAAAGGGGAAGGGTGTGGTATTGGCACATTTCATGGAAAAATGAGAAGAATTATAATTTCTAAAAATGAAATAAATGCCTTCTATACACCTCAAACATTCACTCTATAATGGAAGATTGTTGTTTTTCGCAATATTTTTTGAAATTTGGGCTCTTTTACTAACATTAACACTTGCGCTGAGGCATCCCTTATGCTCATTTCTGGTTTTTAATGATTTATTCTGGGTTTTATTTTGTTTATTTGATGAAAATGAACAACAATACACACCTTGGAAACATTTTTGTTTGATTCGTGTCGAGTGAGAATTTCACCCAGAACCCAAAGGGGGGGGTATTGGCACTTTTCATGGAAAAATGAGAAAAATTAAAATTTCTAAAAATGAAATAAATGCCTCCTATACACCTCAAACATTCACTCAATAATGGAAGATTGTAGTTTTTTGCGATATTTTTTGAAATTTGGGCTCTTTTACTAACATTAACACTTGCGATGAGGCATCTTTTATGCTCATTTCTTGTCTTTAATGATTTATTCTGGGTTTTATTTTATTTATTTGATGAAAATGAACAACAATACACACCAAGGAAACATTTTTGTTTGATTTGTGTCGAGTGAGAATTTCACCTAGAACCCAAAGGGGGGGGTATTGGCACATTTCATGGAAAAATGAGAAAAATTATAATTTCTAAAAATGAAATAAATGCCTTCTATACACCTCAAACATTCACTCTATATATGAAGATTGTTGTTTTTCGCGATATTTCTTGAAATTTTGGCTCTTTTACTAACATTAACACCACCGATGAGGCATCTTTTATGCTCATTTCTTGTCTTTAATAATTAATTCTGGGTTTTATTTTGTTTATTTGATGAAAATGAACAACAATACACACCATGGAAACATTTTTGTTTGATTTGTGTCGAGTGAGAATTTCACCTAGAACCCAAAGGGGGGGGCACTTTTTATTGGCACTTTTCATGGAAAAATGAGAAAAATTAAAATTTCTAAAAATGAAATAAATGCCTTCTATACACCTCAAACATTCACTCTATAATGGAAGATTGTTGTTTTTCGCAATATTTTTTGAAATTTTGGCTCTTTTACTAACATTAACACTTGCGCTGAGGCATCTTTTATGCTCATTTCTTGTCTTTAATGTATTATTCTGGGTTTTATTTTGTTTATTTGATGAAAATGAACAACAATACACACCATGGAAACATTTTTGTTTGATTTGTGTCGAGTGAGAATTTCACCTAGAACCCAAAGGGGGGGGTATTGGCACTTTTCATGGAAAAATGAGAAAAATTAAAATTTCTAAAAATGAAATAAATGCCTTCTATACATCTCAAACATTAACTCTATAATGGAAGATTGTTGTTTTTCGCAATATTTTTTGAAATTTTGGCTCTTTTACTAACATTAACACTTGCGCTGAGGCATCTTTTATGCTCATTTCTTGTCTTTAATGTATTATTTTGGGTTTTATTTTGTTTATTTGATGAAAATGAACAACAATACACACCCTGGAAACATTTTTGTTTGATTTGTGTCGAGTGAGAATTTCACCTAGAACCCAAAGGGGGGGGTATTGGCACTTTTCATGGAAAAATGAGAAAAATTAAAATTTCTAAAAATGAAATAAATGCCTTCTATACACATCAAACATTCACTCTTTAATGGAAGATTGTTGTTTTTCGCAATATTTTTTGAAATTTGGGCTCTTTTACTAACATTAACACTTGCGATGAGGCATCTTTTATGCTCATTTCTTGTCTTGAATGTATTATTCTGGGTTTTATTTTGTTTATTTGATGAAAATGAACAACAATACACACCATGGATACATTTTTGTTTGATTTGTGTCGAGTGAGAATTTCACCTAGAACCCAAAGGGGGGGGTATTGGCACTTTTCATGGAAAAATGAGAAAAATTAAAATTTCTAAAAATGAAATAAATGCCTTCTATACACCTCAAACATTCACTCTATAATGGAAGATTGTTGTTTTTCGCAATATTTTTTGAAATTTTGGCTCTTTTACTAACATTAACACTTGCGCTGAGGCATCTTTTATGCTCATTTCTTGTCTTTAATGTATTATTCTGGGTTTTATTTTGTTTATTTGATGAAAATGAACAACAATACACACCATGGAAACATTTTTGTTTGATTTGTGTCGAGTGAGAATTTCACCTAGAACCCAAAGGGGGGGGTATTGGCACTTTTCATGGAAAAATGAGAAAAATTAAAATTTCTAAAAATGAAATAAATGCCTTCTATACATCTCAAACATTAACTCTATAATGGAAGATTGTTGTTTTTCGCAATATTTTTTGAAATTTTGGCTCTTTTACTAACATTAACACTTGCGCTGAGGCATCTTTTATGCTCATTTCTTGTCTTTAATGTATTATTTTGGGTTTTATTTTGTTTATTTGATGAAAATGAACAACAATACACACCCTGGAAACATTTTTGTTTGATTTGTGTCGAGTGAGAATTTCACCTAGAACCCAAAGGGGAAGGGTGTGGTATTGGCACATTTCATGGAAAAATGAGAAAATTTAAAATTTCTAAAAATGAAATAAATGCCTTCTATACACCTCAAACATTCACTCTATAATGGAAGATTGTAGTTTTTTGCGATATTTTTTGAAATTTGGGCTCTTTTACTAACATTAACACTTGCGATTAGGCATCTTTTATGCTCATTTCTTGTCTTGAATGACTTATTCTGGGTTTTATTTTGTTTATTTGATGAAAATGAACAACAATAAACACCATGGAAACATTTTTGTTTGATTTGTGTCGAGTGAGAATTTCACCCAGAACCCAAAGGGGGGGGTATTGGCACTTTTCATGGAAAAATGAGAAAAATTAAAATTTCTAAAAATGAAATAAATGCCTTCTATACACCTCAAACATTCACTCTATAATTGAGGATTGTTGTTTTTCGCGATATTTTTTGAAATTTTGGCTCTTTTACTAACATTAACACTTGCGATGAGGCATCTTTTATGCTCATTTCTTGTCTTTAATGATTTATTCTGGGTTTTATTTTGTTTATTTGATGAAAATGAACAACAATACACACCATGGAAACATTTTTGTTTGATTTGTGTCGAGTGAGAAATTCACCTAGAACCCAAAGGGGGGGGTATTGGCACTTTTCATGCAAAAATGTGAAAAATTAAAATTTCTAAAAATGAAATAAATGCCTTCTATACACCTCAAACATTCACTCTATAATGGTGGATTGTTGTTTTTCGCGATATTTTTTGAAATTTGGGCTCTTTTACTAACATTAACACTTGCGATGAGGCACCTTTTATGCTCATTTCTTGTCTTGAATGATTTATTCTGGGTTTTATTTTGTTTATTTGATGAAAATGAACAACAATACTCACCATGGAAACATTTTTGTTTGATTTGTGTCGAGTGAGAATTTCACCTAGGACCCAAAGGGGGGGGTATTGGCACTTTTCATGGAAAAATGAGAAAAATTAAAATTTCTAAAAATGTAATAAATGCCTTCTATACACCTGAAACATTCACACTATAATGCATATTTTTTTTTTCGCGATATTTTTTGAAATTTGGGCTCTTTTACCAACATTAACACTTGCGATGAGGCTCCTTTTATGCTCATTTCTTGTCTTTAATGATTTATTCTGGGTTTTATTTTGTTTATTTGATGAAAATGAACAACAATACACACCATGGAAACATTTTTGTATGATTTGTGTCGAGTGAGAAATTCACCTAGAACCCAAAGGGGGGGGGTATTGGCACTTTTCATGGAAAAATGAGAAAATTTAAAATTTCTAAAAATGAAATAAATGCCTTCTATACACCTCAAACATTCACTCTATAATTGAAGATTGTTGTTTTTCGCGATATTTTTTGAAATTTGGGCTCTTTTACTAACATTAACACTTGCGATGAGGCATCTTTTATGCTCATTTCTTGTCTTTAATGATTTATTCTGGGTTTTATTTTATTTATTTGAAGAAAATGAACAACAATACACACCAAGGAAACATTTTTGTTTGATTTGTGTCGAGTGAGAATTTCACCTAGAACCCAAAGGGGGGGGTATTGGCACTTTTCATGGAAAAATGAGAAAAATTAAAATTTCTAAAAATGAAATAAATGCCTTCTATACACCTCAAACATTCACTCTTTAATGGAAGATTGTTGTTTTTCGCAATATTTTTTGAAATTTGGGCTCTTTTACTAACATTAACACTTGCGATGAGGCATCTTTTATGCTCATTTCTTGTCTTTAATGTATTATTCTGGGTTTTATTTTGTTTATTTGATGAAAATGAACAACAATACACACCATGGAAACATTTTTGTTTGATTTGTGTCGAGTGAGAATTTCACCTAGAACCCAAAGGGGAAGGGTGTGGTATTGGCACATTTCATGGAAAAATGAGAAGAATTATAATTTCTAAAAATGAAATAAATGCCTTCTATACACCTCAAACATTCACTCTATAATGGAAGATTGTTGTTTTTCGCAATAATTTTTGAAATTTGGGCTCTTTTACTAACATTAACACTTGCGCTGAGGCATCCCTTATGCTCATTTCTGGTTTTTAATGATTTATTCTGGGTTTTATTTTGTTTATTTGATGAAAATGAACAACAATACACACCTTGGAAACATTTTTGTTTGATTCGTGTCGAGTGAGAATTTCACCTAGAACCCAAAGGGGGGGGTATTGGCACTTTTCATGGAAAAATGAGAAAAATTAAAATTTCTAAAAATGAAATAAATGCCTCCTATACACCTCAAACATTCACTCAATAATGGAAGATTGTAGTTTTTTGCGATATTTTTTGAAATTTGGGCTCTTTTACTAACATTAACACTTGCGATGAGGCATCTTTTATGCTCATTTCTTGTCTTTAATGATTTATTCTGGGTTTTATTTTATTTATTTGATGAAAATGAACAACAATACACACCAAGGAAACATTTTTGTTTGATTTGTGTCGAGTGAGAATTTCACCTAGAACCCAAAGGGGGGGGTATTGGCACATTTCATGGAAAAATGAGAAAAATTATAATTTCTAAAAATGAAATAAATGCCTTCTATACACCTCAAACATTCACTCTATAATTGAAGATTGTTTTTTTTTTGCGATATTTCTTGAAATTTTGGCTCTTTTACTAACATTAACACCACCGATGAGGCATCTTTTATGCTCATTTCTTGTCTTTAATAATTAATTCTGGGTTTTATTTTGTTTATTTGATGAAAATGAACAACAATACACACCATGGAAACATTTTTGTTTGATTTGTGTCGAGTGAGAATTTCACCTAGAACCCAAAGGGGGGGGTATTGGCACATTTCATGGAAAAATGAGAAAAATTAAAATTTCTAAAAATGAAATAAATGCCTTCTATACACCTCAAACATTCACTCTTTAATGGAAGATTGTTGTTTTTCGCAATATTTTTTGAAATTTGGGCTCTTTTACTAACATTAACACTTGCGATGAGGCATCTTTTATGCTCATTTCTTGTCTTTAATGTATTATTCTGGGTTTTATTTTGTTTATTTGATGAAAATGAACAACAATACACACCATGGAAACATTTTTGTTTGATTTGTGTCGAGTGAGAATTTCACCTAGAACCCAAAGGGGGGGGTATTGGCACTTTTCATGGAAAAATGAGAAAAATTAAAATTTCTAAAAATGAAATAAATGCCTTCTATACATCTCAAACATTAACTCTATAATGGAAGATTGTTGTTTTTCGCAATATTTTTTGAAATTTTGGCTCTTTTACTAACATTAACACTTGCGCTGAGGCATCTTTTATGCTCATTTCTTGTCTTTAATGTATTATTTTGGGTTTTATTTTGTTTATTTGATGAAAATGAACAACAATACACACCCTGGAAACATTTTTGTTTGATTTGTGTCGAGTGAGAATTTCACCTAGAACCCAAAGGGGGGGGTATTGGCACATTTCATGGAAAAATGAGAAAAATTATAATTTCTAAAAATGAAATAAATGCCTTCTATACACCTCAAACATTCACTCTATAATTGAAGATTGTTGTTTTTCGCGATATTTTTTGAAATTTTGGCTCTTTTACTAACATTAACACCACCGATGAGGCAACTTTTA